>NC_048573.1:76159704-76447204 GCF_013265735.2 Oncorhynchus mykiss
GTGGCTGGAAGCAGAGCAACACAATAGTTTCTCAATTCACTCTTCGATACAACCAGTCGGTTAATTGCTTACAGAATCAGAAATGAGGTCAAACTTAAATACAGCGGTACCTGTTTGGGGTTGTTTGGGGTACCTGTTTGGGGTTGTTTGGGGTACCTGTTTGGGGTTGTTTGGGGTACCTGTTTGGGGTACCTGTTTGAGGTTGTTTGGGGTACCTGTTTGGAGTTGTTTGGGGTACCTGTTTGGGGTACCTGTTTGGGGTTGTTTGGGGTACCTGTTTGGGGTACCTGTTTGAGGTTGTTTGGGGTACCTGTTTGGAGTTGTTTGGGGTACCTGTTTGGAGTACCTGTTTGGAGTTGTTTGGGGTACCTGTTTGGGGTTGTTTGGGGTACCTGTTTGGGGTACCTGTTTGGGGTACCTGTTTGGAGTTGTTTGGGGTACCTGTTTGGAGTTGTTTGGGGTACCTGTTTGGGGTTGTTTGGGGTACCTGTTTGGGGTACCTGTTTGGGGTACCTGTTTGGGGTTGTTTGGGGTACCTGTTTGGGGTACCTGTTTGGAGTTGTTTGGGGTACCTGTTTGGAGTTGTTTGGGGTACCTGTTTGGAGTTGTTTGGGGTACCTGTTTGGGGTTGTTTGGGGTACCTGTTTGGGGTACCTGTTTGGGGTACCTGTTTGGAGTTGTTTGGGGTACCTGTTTGGAGTTGTTTGGGGTACCTGTTTGGAGTTGTTTGGGGTACCTGTTTGGAGTTGTTTGGGGTACCTGTTTGGGGTACCTGTTTGGGGTACCTGTTTGGGGTACCTGTTTGGGGTAACTGTTTGGGGTACCTGTTTGGGGTACCTGTTTGGAGTTGTTTGGGGTACCTGTTTGGGGTACCTGTTTGGGGTACCTGTTTGGGGTACGGTGCCACGTTGAAAGTCACTGAGTAAGTCAGTAAGGCCGTTCTACTGCCAATGTTTGTCTATGGAGATTGCATGTCTTTGTGCTCCATTTCATGCAGTGGCTGAAATAGCCAAATCCACAAATTTGAAGGGGGGTGTCCACATACTTTTGTATAGAGTGTACCCACCTGGAGCAGCAAGGAGACAGACGAACAGGGTTCAGAAAACAATCACCTGGGATCCCAGAGACAGCGATGGTGTGTGAACATGCTGTCAAACACCAGACCAGTCCCTGTGGCTGAAGCCTCGTTACGTAGATCCTACACACGAAAACACATGAGCACACACAAAACACATGAGCACACACGACAACCATAGCCATTAGTGCTGAGCGATAAAGTGCCTTTCGGTTCGATTTAATTGGAAAATAAACCGTTTTTTATAAAGCTTTCGATTATTATTATTTATTTATTTTTACATGAAATGTGTTATGAAATAATGCCGTTATGATGATTTCAGAGCTTTTTAATGTTGATTCCAAAACCCAAAACGATGCTCTGTCAGGTCTACACTGGGTAGACGTCAATAGTAAATTACTAAATAATAAAACATGTCAGTTGTGTATATTACCTTGTTTTTATTTGATTCCTTAAAAGTGAACTCATCTCTGCTCAGACAGTAGCTGTCAGCCAGCTAAACTATGTATTATCTCTACCATCTCACGTCATCTCTGTTCTTCCTGTACTGTCTCTAGTCATCCTATCTAACTAGCCTGACTAAGGATGCTGCAGAGCTGTCTGACTAAACTATGTATTATCTCTACCATCTCACGTTATCTCTGTTCTCCCCGTACTTTACTGTCTCTAGTCATCCTATCTAACTAGCCTGACTAAGGATGCTGCAGAGCTGTCTGACTAAACTATGTATTATCTCTACCATCTCACGTTATCTCTGTTCTCCCCGTACTGTACTGTCTCTAGTCATCCTATCTAACTAGCCTGACTAAGGATGCTGCAGAGCTGTCTGACTAAACTATCTCTGTTCTCCCCGTACTTTACTGTCTCTAGTCATCCTATCTAACTAGCCTGACTAAGGATGCTGCAGAGCTGTCTGACTAAACTATCTCTACCATCTCACGTTATCTCTGTTCTCCCCGTACTGTACTGTCTCTAGTCATCCTATCTAACTAGCCTGACTAAGGATGCTGCAGAGCTGTCTGACTAAACTATCTCTACCATCTCACGTTATCTCTGTTCTCCCCGTACTGTACTGTCTCTAGTCATCCTATCTAACTAGCCTGACTAAGGATGCTGCAGAGCTGTCTGACTAAACTATCTCACATTATCTCTGTTCTCCCTGTACTTTACTGTCTCTAGTCATCCTATCTAACTAGCCTGACTAAGGATGCTGCAGAGCTGTCTGACTAAACTATCTCTACCATCTCACGTTATCTCTGTTCTCCCCGTACTTTACTGTCTCTAGTCATCCTATCTAACTAGCCTGACTAAGGATGCTGCAGAGCTGTCTGACTAAACTATGTATTATCTCTACCATCTCACGTTATCTCTATTCTCCCCGTACTGTACTGTCTCTAGTCATCCTATCTAACTAGCCTGACTAAGGATGCTGCAGAGCTGTCTGACTAAACTATGTATTATCTCTACCATCTCACGTTATCTCTATTCTCCCCGTACTGTACTGTCTCTAGTCATCCTATCTAACTAGCCTGACTAAGGATGCTGCAGAGCTGTCTGACTAAACTATCTCACGTTATCTCTGTTCTCCCTGTACTTTACTGTCTCTAGTCATCCTATCTAACTAGCCTGACTAAGGATGCTGCAGAGCTGTCTGACTAAACTATGTATTATCTCTACCATCTCACGTTATCTCTGTTCTCCCCGTACTGTACTGTCTCTAGTCATCCTATCTAACTAGCCTGACTAAGGATGCTGCAGAGCTGTCTGACTAAACTATCTCTACCATCTCACGTTATCTCTGTTCTCCCCGTACTTTACTGTCTCTAGTCATCCTATCTAACTAGCCTGACTAAGGATGCTGCAGAGCTGTCTGACTAAACTATGTATTATCTCTACCATCTCACGTTATCTCTGTTCTCCCCGTACTGTACTGTCTCTAGTCATCCTATCTAACTAGCCTGACTAAGGATGCTGCAGAGCTGTCTGACTAAACTATGTATTATCTCTACCATCTCACGTTATCTCTGTTCTCCCCGTACTGTACTGTCTCTAGTCATCCTATCTAACTAGCCTGACTAAGGATGCTGCAGAGCTGTCTGACTAAACTATGTATTATCTCTACCATCTCACGTTATCTCTGTTCTCCCCGTACTGTACTGTCTCTAGTCATCCTATCTAACTAGCCTGACTAAGGATGCTGCAGAGCTGTCTGACTAAACTATGTATTATCTCTACCATCTCACGTTATCTCTATTCTCCCCGTACTGTACTGTCTCTAGTCATCCTATCTAACTAGCCTGACTAAGGATGCTGCAGAGCTGTCTGACTAAACTATCTCACGTTATCTCTGTTCTCCCTGTACTTTACTGTCTCTAGTCATCCTATCTAACTAGCCTGACTAAGGATGCTGCAGAGCTGTCTGACTAAACTATCTCTACCATCTCACGTTATCTCTGTTCTCCCCGTACTTTACTGTCTCTAGTCATCCTATCTAACTAGCCTGACTAAGGATGCTGCAGAGCTGTCTGACTAAACTATGTATTATCTCTACCATCTCACGTTATCTCTGTTCTCCCCGTACTGTACTGTCTCTAGTCATCCTATCTAACTAGCCTGACTAAGGATGCTGCAGAGCTGTCTGACTAAACTATGTATTATCTCTACCATCTCACGTTATCTCTGTTCTCCCCGTACTGTACTGTCTCTAGTCATCCTATCTAACTAGCCTGACTAAGGATGCTGCAGAGCTGTCTGACTAAACTATCTCTGTTCTCCCCGTACTTTACTGTCTCTAGTCATCCTATCTAACTAGCCTGACTAAGGATGCTGCAGAGCTGTCTGACTAAACTATCTCTACCATCTCACGTTATCTCTGTTCTCCCCGTACTGTACTGTCTCTAGTCATCCTATCTAACTAGCCTGACTAAGGATGCTGCAGAGCTGTCTGACTAAACTATCTCTACCATCTCACGTTATCTCTGTTCTCCCCGTACTGTACTGTCTCTAGTCATCCTATCTAACTAGCCTGACTAAGGATGCTGCAGAGCTGTCTGACTAAACTATCTCACATTATCTCTGTTCTCCCTGTACTTTACTGTCTCTAGTCATCCTATCTAACTAGCCTGACTAAGGATGCTGCAGAGCTGTCTGACTAAACTATCTCTACCATCTCACGTTATCTCTGTTCTCCCCGTACTTTACTGTCTCTAGTCATCCTATCTAACTAGCCTGACTAAGGATGCTGCAGAGCTGTCTGACTAAACTATGTATTATCTCTACCATCTCACGTTATCTCTGTTCTCCCCGTACTTTACTGTCTCTAGTCATCCTATCTAACTAGCCTGACTAAGGATGCTGCAGAGCTGTCTGACTAAACTATGTATTATCTCTACCATCTCACGTTATCTCTATTCTCCCCGTACTGTACTGTCTCTAGTCATCCTATCTAACTAGCCTGACTAAGGATGCTGCAGAGCTGTCTGACTAAACTATCTCTACCATCTCACGTTATCTCTGTTCTCCCCGTACTGTACTGTCTCTAGTCATCCTATCTAACTAGCCTGACTAAGGATGCTGCAGAGCTGTCTGACTAAACTATCTCACGTTATCTCTGTTCTCCCTGTACTTTACTGTCTCTAGTCATCCTATCTAACTAGCCTGACTAAGGATGCTGCAGAGCTGTCTGACTAAACTATCTCTACCATCTCACGTTATCTCTGTTCTCCCCGTACTTTACTGTCTCTAGTCATCCTATCTAACTAGCCTGACTAAGGATGCTGCAGAGCTGTCTGACTAAACTATGTATTATCTCTACCATCTCACGTTATCTCTATTCTCCCCGTACTGTACTGTCTCTAGTCATCCTATCTAACTAGCCTGACTAAGGATGCTGCAGAGCTGTCTGACTAAACTATGTATTATCTCTACCATCTCACGTTATCTCTATTCTCCCCGTACTGTACTGTCTCTAGTCATCCTATCTAACTAGCCTGACTAAGGATGCTGCAGAGCTGTCTGACTAAACTATCTCTACCATCTCACGTTATCTCTGTTCTCCCCGTACTGTACTGTCTCTAGTCATCCTATCTAACTAGCCTGACTAAGGATGCTGCAGAGCTGTCTGACTAAACTATCTCACGTTATCTCTGTTCTCCCTGTACTTTACTGTCTCTAGTCATCCTATCTAACTAGCCTGACTAAGGATGCTGCAGAGCTGTCTGACTAAACTATGTATTATCTCTACCATCTCACGTTATCTCTATTCTCCCCGTACTGTACTGTCTCTAGTCATCCTATCTAACTAGCCTGACTAAGGATGCTGCAGAGCTGTCTGACTAAACTATCTCTACCATCTCACGTTATCTCTGTTCTCCCCGTACTGTACTGTCTCTAGTCATCCTATCTAACTAGCCTGACTAAGGATGCTGCAGAGCTGTCTGACTAAACTATCTCACGTTATCTCTGTTCTCCCTGTACTTTACTGTCTCTAGTCATCCTATCTAACTAGCCTGACTAAGGATGCTGCAGAGCTGTCTGACTAAACTATCTCTACCATCTCACGTTATCTCTGTTCTCCCCGTACTTTACTGTCTCTAGTCATCCTATCTAACTAGCCTGACTAAGGATGCTGCAGAGCTGTCTGACTAAACTATGTATTATCTCTACCATCTCACGTTATCTCTATTCTCCCCGTACTGTACTGTCTCTAGTCATCCTATCTAACTAGCCTGACTAAGGATGCTGCAGAGCTGTCTGACTAAACTATGTATTATCTCTACCATCTCACGTTATCTCTATTCTCCCCGTACTGTACTGTCTCTAGTCATCCTATCTAACTAGCCTGACTAAGGATGCTGCAGAGCTGTCTGACTAAACTATGTATTATCTCTACCATCTCACGTTATCTCTGTTCTCCCCGTACTGTACTGTCTCTAGTCATCCTATCTAACTAGCCTGACTAAGGATGCTGCAGAGCTGTCTGACTAAACTATGTATTATCTCTACCATCTCACGTTATCTCTGTTCTTCCTGTACTTTACTGTCTCTAGTCATCCTATCTAACTAGCCTGACTAAGGATGCTGCAGAGCTGTCTGAGTAAACCAGTTTACAAGGCATACTTTCACAAACTCTTTCTATCCCTCTCTCTCCTCATTGTGTTGTGTACATTCCTCTCTCATACGGTCCATAAGGCCTGTGTGTATCTAACCTACAGATCGTAGCTGGAATGAACAGGCGCAATGGATTATGGTCATTGTAGTTAATTACCACGTTTCTGCACTGAACTCTGCTGAATATTTGCTTCGTGAAACTACAACAACTAACTTCAGCCCAGCGTCCCACACGGTTCGTGACATGATTTCTCTCTAGAGAAACGGCGTGTTTTCGGCTCACACAAAGACTAAACGGAAGTTAAGTAATTGGACCACGTCGATCAGATAGTTGTTGAATAACGGGGGAAAGTCAATCGCTCAGCACTAGCAGACAATGAGTGATGAGGATATAATGTGTTCAGAAAACATTATGTAAATAGCCTAAAATGTTAGAAACCTGTTTCCTCTCCATCTCTCTAGATGTACTGTTTCCTCTACATCTCTACTGTTTAATCTCCATCTCTCTAGATTCACTGTTTCCTCTCTAGATTCACTGTTCTCTCCATCTCTCTAGATTCACTGTTTCCTCTCCATCTCTCTAGATTTACTGTTTCCTCTCTAGATTCACTGTTTCCTCTCCATATCTCTAGAATCACTGTTTCCTCTCTAGATTTCCTGTTTCCTCTCCATCTCTCTAGATTCACTGTTTCCTCTCCATCTCTACTGTTTCCTCTCCATCTCCACTGTTTCCTCTCCATCTCTCTAGATTATCTGTTTCCTCTCCATCTCTCTAGATTTCACTGTTTCCTCTCTAGATTCACTAGACAAATGTAAAACTCTTTCTCCCACATGTCATTTCCCTTTAGGCTTCCTCTCTAAAGTACCAGCTTGTTCAGTTGATTGGCTATGTCCTCTTCTCCTTTACTTCTGTCCATTCTTCCTCTCCTCCGAGTCTCCTGCAGGTTGCTCGTCTTCTTCCGGGTCTTGCCGCTCTCCTTCTGAGGCAGAGGTGAGTAACAGACAGAGGTTAGGCAATCAATGAAGACTGTTGTTGTTGTTGTCCCAGTAAAATAACTCTCCCAAGTGATTAGGAGACCACTAAGAGTGAAAAACAGACTGAAGATGTTTGAAGAAATGACCCTGTCTTGTAGAGTGAATGTCTGCGTGTGGAACAACAGCTTTCAGGGGAGTCTAAAGGTATCTCTCAACGTGATCAAACTCCACCATCAACACGGTGATCATTAACAGCCACATCTGTGTCTTAAATAGCACATTAATCCCTTTATAGTGCACTACTGTTGGCCAGGACCCTATGAGCCCTGGTCAAAAGCACTGCATAGGCAATAGGGTACCGTTTGGAACAAAAGCAATGACTACGGCATCACATCTAACTGGCTTATCTGTGGCAGGGGTGACAAGCCCTCCTCCTGAAGAGCTATTGGAAGTGCAGAATTTTGTTGCAACCCTGCTTTAACACACCTGATTCTAGTAGTCTGCTGCTTCTCATGTCCTTGGTCGGTTGAATCACGTGTGTTTATGTTAGGTTAAAGCTTGCACAGCCAGTTGGGTCACCGAGAACGAGGGTTTTAGAATACTAGAATGGTTTTGAACCTTCTCATGATGGTCCAAAAGTCAGCCATGTTGGACAGGGAGTTGGTCAACGATGGTGTTACCAGTACTGTGATAAGATAGTGTAAACTAATGTCCTTGAAGAACTTATCTGCACTGTATGTTTGTTAGCTAGCGTAGCCAGTCAAGTTTTAGAGGAATGACCCCATTATTGATTTCTAATTAACTGCCAATATGCCAACATTCCATTCAAACAAATGCTGTCAATCAACAGCCTGGAACTGAATCAAATCAGTTGATGGGACTTAGACAAGATGTAAATACAACTGATATTGTATCATATAATAGCACTTCCAGTTTCCCAAGAAAATTTTAAAAAATGGAGACATTTATGGTCTGTTTACATATATATTAGAGGCTATTTATACAGAAAACGTGTATAAACCCCTTATAAAACTGCATTTATGATTATATGACAATATTTAATGTTGATAATGATTTTGTTAAACTATGTCTGATATATCACATGCCTTTGTTTTATTTTCCTATATATGAAGAAAAAAAATCAGGATTATGCCTCTACTGCCATTCATTCCAATTAGACAGGTTTGGATTTCTACCTGACCAAAATGGCTGCCATTTCCACCCCCATTCTGGAACCTTGAGTGTTTATGACATTGCTCCTCTTGGTAATTTAATAGGATCTCTGTTGTTAGCCATCCCTGATACAGCCTACAGTCAAGAGTGAGCTGCAGTGAGTCTACTTATAGATAGATGGTGGCTAGCTCTATTCACTTCGTATCACGGACATGTAGACAGACTCTTAATTCTCGGGTATATCTTACTTTGGCTGCGTTGTTGTCCGGTGACTTTGACGTGCGAGGGGAACGTCTGACAGACCTGGGCTCTGGCACAGACTCCATGCTGCAGCAGATACACTACCGTCCACAGAAACACCTATACACACACCCTACAACATATATCAACAAAGGTCAATAGTTGATGATAACAGATCATTTCTGTTCCGTTTGGAAATCATGGAACCCTAATGAATAATCAATGGTGTCGTGTGGGCTTTGAAAGCATCACTTTTTCCAGGAAGATGGGGGCTGTGTGTTTTGAAACGTCATTTTTTGGACAGGTGATTTCACTTTCTCATGTTGCCACAGACAGATCCCAATTCTAGCCAGTTTACCCGTTACAAGCCGGTAGATATGGCTAACGTTACAAATCAAAAGCGGTCATTGTATCCGTATCAACTCGTCAAAAGGTGTTTTTTTTTAAGAAAACAAGCCGCAACAACGTCTCATCAGTGGTTAACGTTAGCCGATGCTTAGCTATAACTTCAAGACTAACGTTGAACTAAAAAAATACTCTCCAAACCCCTAATTCAAATAATTGTAGTCATTTTTCAGAGCACAACATTACAATAAAAATAGAGCGTAGAGACAATAACACCGTACACTTGACTTACACTTGATGTTCCGCCTTACCAAACCCTCCGTCTGAGCGCGAAGTGGAGCGACAACAACGTCGCACAGAAATGACGTCGGCAATGACCACACTCCGGAGTGTAATCATTAGTACCAAACAGTTGCAAAAAAAAAACAACACACTTTCAATTTGAGAAATTCAGGTATGTCCCTTCCCGTTTCGTTCAGGTTGCTTCCGTTTAAGAAATGTTTTTTTTTTTACAACAGAATCGACGTAATGAATGCGCCCCCAGTGCATGACGCGTCTTTGAATGGAGTATGTACAAAGTATCTATTTGAGGTCGCTGTTACAATACAAGTGAAGCCCACGGGATATAAACACGGGGGTTGTGTGAGTTCTTCTGTGCAATGCTTTGTGGTCCGTGTGTGATGTTTTCTGGTCTGGTCCAATGCCAACCAAAATAATCCTAGTGTAACGACCCGGGGGTTATAGGCGCTGATACCGACTCTGTCGCTCGAGCCTGCTGTCACGGAACGGTCCATAGCGCGCTGGACTTCGGCCTAGAAGGTCAAGGGTTCGGGTCCTGCTCCCTGCCTGTTTCATTACAAAACCATTGACTTTTCTACAAGGAATTTGTCTCTACACTAACTCACTAATGAAGGACTAGAGGTTAAAATACCTGGTATTTTTTTCCTTCTAATCTCTGTTACATTTAGGCCGAATAGTGCTTGGATTATCAGAAGTAATGCATATTTCTCCTATAATTCATTATGACTTTTTGTATATTATTTTTGCATAAATGTCTTCCTTTTTTAATTAAAAATATATATTTCCTTTGCCCTCACTGTGAGCATATGTTGGCTCAATACCATTTGAATAAAAGTCTACAACCAACAGTTGAACTGAGGATACAAGCATGTGAATGTGTTTCAGTCGGATACAGTGAGAGGCCTGCTGAGAGGTGGGAGTCAGGATCTTCCTGGTACCACGACACTGCATCTTCCTGGTACCATGACGACACCGCATCTTCCTGGTACCATGACGACACCGCATCTTCCTGGTACCATGGCGACACCGCATTTTCCTGGTACCATGACGACACTGCATCTTCCTGGTACCACGACACTGCATCTTCCTGGTACCACGACACTGTTTTACAGGAATCCCTAATAGTATCAAATCAAAATCAAATTTATTTATATAGCCCTTCGTACATCAGCTGATATCTCAAAGTGCTGTACAGAAACCCAGCCAAAAACCCCAAACAGCAAGCAATGCAGGTGTAGAAGCACGGTGGCTAGGAAAAACTCCCTAGAAAGGCCAAAACCTAGGAAGAAACCTAGAGAGGAACCAGGCTGTGGGGTGGCCAGTCCTCTTCTGGCTGTGCCGGGTGGAGATTATAACAGAACATGGCCAAGATGTTCAAATGTTCATAAATGACCAGCATGGTCCAATAATAATAAGGCAGAACAGTTGAAACTGGAGCAGCAGCACAGCCAGGTGGACTGGGAACAGCAAGGAGTCATCATGTCAGGTAGTCCTGAGGCATGGTCCTAGGACTCAGGTCCTCCGAGAGAGAGAAAGAAAGAGAGAATTAGAGAGAGCACACTTAAATTCACACAGGACACAGAATAGGACAGGAGAAGTACTCCAGATATAACAAACTGACCCTAGCCCCCCGACACATAAACTACTGCAGCATAAATACTGGAGGCTGAGACAGGAGGGGTCAGGAGACACTGTGGCCCCGTCCGAGGACACCCCCGGACAGGGCCAAACAGGAAGGATATAACCCCACCCACTTTGCCAAAGCACAGCCCCCACACCACTAGAGGGATATCTTCAACCACCAACTTACCATCCTGAGACAAGGCTGAGTATAGCCCACAAAGATCTCCGCCACGGCACAACCCAAGGGGGGGGGGGGGGGGGGGGGGGCGCCAACCCAGACAGGATGATCACATCAGTGACTCAACCCACTCAGGTGACGCACCCCTCCCAGGGACGGTATGAGAGAGCCCCAATAAGCCAGTGACTCAGCCCCTGTAATAGGGTTAGAGGCAGATAATCCCAGTGGAAAGAGGGGAACCAGCACCAGGCAGAGACAGCAAGGGCGGTTCGTTGCTCCAGAGCCTTTCCGTTCACCTTCCCACTCCTGGGCCAGACTACACTCAATCATATGACCCACTGAAGAGATGAGTCTTCAGTAAAGACTTAAAGGTTGAGACAGAGTTTGCGTCTCTGACATGGGTAGGCAGACCGTTCCATAAAAATGGAGCTCTATAGGAGAAAGCCCTGCCTCCAGCTGTTTGCTTAGAAATTCTAGGGACAATTAGGAGGCCTGCGTCTTGTGACCGTAGCGTACGTGTAGGTATGTACGGCAGGACCAAATCAGAGAGAAAGGTAGGAGCAAGCCCATGTCATGCTTTGTAGGTTAGCAGTAAAACCTTGAAATCAGCCCTTGCCTTGACAGGAAGCCAGTGTAGAGAGGCTAGCACCAGAGTAATATGATCACATTTTTTGGTTCTAGTCAGGATTCTAGCAGCCGTATTTATTTTTAATTTTTGTTTTTAATTTTATTTTTAAACTGAAGTTTATTTAGTGCTAATAGTAGAACTTGATGATTTGTTCATAGGATATAGTATAATGATTTTTTTTTTAATACTATGTGTCTTGGATATATTTATTCATTTTATTTAACTAGGAAAGTCAGTTAAGAACAAATTCTTATTTACAATGACGGCCTCCGCCCCGAGCCAAACCTGGACGACGCCGGGCCAATTGTGCGCCGCCCCTATGGGACTCCCAATCACGGCCGGATGTGAAACAGCCTGGATTCGAACCAGGGACTGTAGTGGCGCCTCTTGCACTGAGATGCAGTGCCTTTAGACCGCCGCAGCGCCACTCAGGAGCCCTGTACACAACAGGAGGCTGCGGAGGGGAAAGACGGCTCATAGTAATGACTGGAATGGAGTGAATGGAACGGTATCAACCAGCCACCTATGAGATATACTGATACACTGACTATAACACAGCTCCCTTTTCTTCTTAAGCTACAAAAGCTGTAGGACATTTATTTTCTATAGTGAGAGTACGGGGCTGAAACTTCCGTCATCATGAAGTGCTTTGAGAGACTAGTCAAGGACCATATCACCTCCACCCTACCTGACACCCTAGACCCACTCCAATTTGCTTACCGCCCAAATAGGTCCACAGACGATGCAATCTCAACCACACTGCACACTGCCCTAACCCATCTGGACAAGAGGAATACCTATGTGAGAATGCTGTTCGTCGACTACAGCTCGGCATTTAACACCATAGTGCCCTCCAAGCTCGTCATCAAGCTCGAGACCCTGGGTCTCGACCCCGCCCTGTGCAACTGGGTACTGGACTTCCTGACGGGCCACCCCCAGGTGGTGAGGGTAGGCAACAACATCTCCACCCCGCTGATCCTCAACACTGGGGCCCCACAAGGGTGCGTTCTGAGCCCTGTATCACCGCCTGGTACGGCAACTGCTCCGCCCACAACCGTAAGGCTCTCCAGAGGGTAGTGAGGTCTGCACAACGCATCACCGGGGGCAAACTACCTGCCCTCCAGGACATCTACACCACCCGATGTCACAGGAAGGCCATAAAGATCATCAAGGACACCAACCACCCGAGCCACTGCCTGTTCACCCCGCTATCATCCAGAAGGCGAGGTCAGTACAGGTGCATCAAAGCTGGGACCGAGAGACTGAAAAACAGCTTCTATCTCAAGGCCATCAGACTGTTAAACAGCCAGGCTTTTGTATAGCGAGAGTACGGGGCTGGAACTATACAGGTCAATCACACAGAGAGATGTGGCTTTTCTATAGCGAGAGTACGGGGCTGGAACTATACAGCTCAATCACACAGAGAGATGTGGCTTTTCTATAGTGAGAGTACGGGGCTGGAACTATACAGGTCACTCACACAGAGAGATGTTGCTTTTCTATAGTGAGAGTACGGGGCTGGAACTATACAGGTCACTCACACAGAGAGATGTGGCTTTTCTATAGTGAGAGTACGGGGCTGGAACTATACAGGTCAATCACACAGAGAGATGTGGCTTTTCTATAGTGAGAGTACGGGGCTGGAACTATACAGGTCAATCACACAGAGAGATGTGGCTTTTCTATAGTGAGAGTACGGGGCTGGAACTATACAGGTCAATCACACAGAGAGATGTGGCTTTTCTATAGTGAGAGTACGGGGCTGGAACTATACAGGTGATTTTTAACCAACGTGTAGTGACCGACCAACTGTTTATTTAGCTTCCAGAGAAATTAGAATAAGGTGGCCAGGAGTGAGGTTTATGGGTGGGAGGGGTTGAACTTGAACTAAAATAACATGTCCATCCACTTTAAAAGTCATTACCGCAACGAGAAAACTGCTGAAAACAAAACGACTCGCCTGATTTTAGTGTAACCATTCTTCTTGTGAAATCCCTTGAAAAGCTACAAAAGCTGTAGGACATTTATTTTGAAAATCTTTACACCAGACCTATAAGCCTATTCAGGGAAAGAACAAGGCTTGCTCTTGCTAATCACTGCATGTAAAACAGGCCTACCAGCATAAGCCAAATTAACTGTCGGAAAAAGTTTGAGGAGAGAAAGTGCATTGGTGTGATCACTTATGGCAGGTGATATAGCATTGTTGCACTGATGCATTGTAAATAGTTGCACTGGACAGAAAGAGAGATGAGCACAGTGAAAAATAATATCCAAAGGAATTGACAACCATTAGAAAAAAATATAAATGACTTGCAAACCACTTAAGCAACGAGGCAATGTAGATGTATCAGTATAACTTTAGACCGTCCCCTCGCCCATACCCGGGAGGCGGTGTAACTTTAGATCGTCCCCTCGCCCATACCCGGGAGGCGGTGTAACTTTAGACCGTCCCCGTCCCCCCGTGAACCAGGGACCCTCTGCACACATCAACAACAGCCACCCACGAAGCATCGTTACCCATCGCTCCACAAAAGCCACGGCCCTTGCAGAGCAAGGGGAACTACTACTTCAAGGTCTCAGAGCAAGTGACGTCACCGATTGAAACGCTATTTAGCGCGAACCACCGCTAACTAAGCTAGCCGTTTCACATCCGTTACACCAGCACCACCGCTAACTAAGCTAGCCATTTCACATCCGTTACACCAGAACCACCGCTAACTAAGCTAGCCGTTTCACATCCGTTACATTGACATGCTGTAAAATATATTTTATTTAACTAGGCGTTTCAGATAACAACAAATTCTTATTTTACAATGACGGCCTACCCCCGCAAAACCTGTGCGCTGCTCTATGGGACTCCCAACCACGGCCGGTTGTGACACAGCTTGGAATCGAACCAGGGTCTGTAGTGACGCCTGTAGCACTGAGATGCAGTGTCTTAGACCCGCTGCACCACTAGGAATAAATAAAAAAGATGAGCAGGCTAACAGCGTTTGTTGTTGAATTGCTACATTTAAATACGAGTTACTATATTATTTTACATTAGGCCTACGTGTACATTGAAGTAGCCTATTATTTGCAGTCCCGATGACAAATAACTGAATAGGCAGAGTGCAGTAGCCTAGGAGGCCTTAATCAGTTGATTGGCAGGTGTATAGATCGACAAACGTTCCTCTACTGTGGATGCTCACAAAGGTTCTATAGTTAGGCTACGTAGCCTATAGTTTGTTACACTTACACCTGTTTACGTTACTTTTATGCTCTATAAATTACTGTTTATAATTTATTTGTAATTTACAATTTATAAATTGATTTGCCAACCCATCGGGGACGTAAAGCGGAAGTCAAATCCATCGATTCCGTTTGCTTGCTGCGCCAATAGCAACATTACAGGGTCTGTAGTGACCCTAAACAGAGGGTACACAGTAGCAGAATGCCTGACCACTGTGACTGACCCAATAGCAACATTACAGGGTCTGTAGTGACCCTAAACAGAGGGTACACAGTAGCAGAATGCCTGACCACTGTGACTGACCCAATAGCAACATTACAGGGTCTGTAGTGACCCTAAACAGAGGGTACACAGTAGCAGAATGCCTGACCACTGTGACTGACCCAATAGCAACATTACAGGGTCTGTAGTGACCCTAAACAGAGGGTACACAGTAGCAGAATACCTGACCACTGTGACTGACCCAATAGCAACATTTGAAAATGAGTTGGATCCCAATTTAACAATCATTCTATAGGATAAAACATTGCAAAGTACTTCAGAGCAGTTTAATCAACCTGTATCAATCACATCGAGGGCAGTGATTGGGGACATTGCCCTGTGTAGGGTGCCGTCTTTCGGATGGGATGTTAAACGGGTGTCCTGACTCTCTGAGGTCATTAAAGATCCCATGGCACTTATCGTAAGAGTAGGGCGTGTTAACCCTGGTGTCCTGACTCTCTGAGGTCATTAAAGATCCCATGGCACTTATCGTAAGAGTAGGGGTGTTAACCCCTGGTGTCCTGGCTAAATTCCCAATCTGGCCCTCAAACCATCACGGTCACCTAATAATCCCCAGTTTACAATTGGCTCATTCATACCCTTCCTCCTCTCCCCTGTAACTATTCCCCAGGTCGTTGCTGCAAATGAGAACGTGTTCTCAGTCAACTTACCTGGTAAAATAACGGATAAATAAAATAAAATAAATAAATGTATTTAGAGGCCACGTTTCTAGAAGCATGTTTCTTTGCATACTACAGTGCAACAATATCCATTATGAGGCTAAAGTCTCATTGTCAAAATAGCTAAATGTGAAAGTGGTTACAATGGTTTGATGAACGATAACCAGTATAGTTCTGTAAATAGCACCGAGGCCAGACCAAGATGGCTGCCTTTGCACGTTGTAGAGAGACATCAGCAGTGTTTCCTTCATAGCAAAGCCAGGCTGGCTGAGTGGCACACTGTACTGCAGGCCAAAATGGAGGATGAGTTGCACACTGTACTGCAGGCCAAAATGGAGGATGAGTGGCACACTGTACTGCACCAAAATGTAGGATGAGTGGCACACTATACTGCACCAAAATGTAGGATGAGTGGCACACTATACTGCACCAAAATGGAGGATGAGTGGCACACTATACTGCAGGCCAAAATGGATAATGAGTGGCACACTATACTGCACCAAAATGGAGGATTAGTGGCACACTGTACTGCACCAAAATGGAGGATGAGTGGCACACTGTACTGCAGGCCAAAATGGAGGATGAGTGGCATACTATACTGCACCAAAATGGAGGATGAGTGGCACACTATACTGCACCAAAATGGAGGATGAGTGGCACACTATACTGCACCAAAATGGAGGATGAGTGGCACACTGTACTGCAGGCCAAAATGGAGGATGAGTGGCACACTATACTGCACCAAAATGTAGGATGAGTGGCACACTATACTGCAGGCCAAAATGGAGGATGAGTGGCACACTGTACTGCACCAAAATGGAGGATGAGTGGCACACTGTACTGCACCAAAATGTAGGATGAGTGGCACACTATACTGCAGGCCAAAATGGAGGATGAGTGGCACACTATACTGCACCAAAATGTAGGATGAGTGGCACACTATACTGCACCAAAATGGAGGATGAATGGCACACTGTACTGCACCAAAATGGAGGATGAGTGGCACACTATACTGCAGGCCAAAATGGAGGATGAGTGGCACACTATACTGCACCAAAATGTAGGATGAGTGGCACACTATACTGCAGGCCAAAATGGAGGATGAATGGCACACTGTACTGCACCAAAATGGAGGATGAGTGGCACACTATACTGCAGGCCAAAATGGAGGATGAGTGGCACACTATACTGCACCAAAATGTAGGATGAGTGGCACACTATACTGCACCAAAATGGAGGATGAGTGGCACACTGTACTGCACCAAAATGGAGGATGAGTGGCACACTATACTGCAGGCCAAAATGGAGGATGAGTGGCACACTATACTGCACCAAAATGTAGGTTGAGTGGCACACTGTACTGCACCAAAATGGAGGATGAGTGGCACACTGTACTGCACCAAAATGGAGGATGAGTGGCACACTATACTGCAGGCCAAAATGGATAATGAGTGGCACACTATACTGCACCAAAATGGAGGATGAGTGGCACACTGTACTGCACCAAAATGGAGGATGAGTGGCACACTGTACTGCAGGCCAAAATGGAGGATGAGTGGCACACTATACTGCACCAAAATGGAGGATGAGTGGCACACTATACTGCACCAAAATGGAGGATGAGTGGCACACTATACTGCACCAAAATGGAGGATGAGTGGCACACTATACTGCACCAAAATGTAGGATGAGTGGCACACTATACTGCAGGCCAAAATGGAGGATGAGTGGCACACTGTACTGCACCAAAATGGAGGATGAGTGGCACACTGTACTGCACCAAAATGGAGGATGAGTGGCACACTATACTGCAGGCCAAAATGGAGGATGAGTGGCACACTATACTGCACCAAAATGTAGGATGAGTGGCACACTATACTGCACCAAAATGGAGGATGAATGGCACACTGTACTGCACCAAAATGGAGGATGAGTGGCACACTATACTGCAGGCCAAAATGGAGGATGAGTGGCACACTATACTGCACCAAAATGTAGGATGAGTGGCACACTATACTGCAGGCCAAAATGGAGGATGAGTGGCACACTGTACTGCACCAAAATGGAGGATGAGTGGCACACTATACTGCACCAAAATGTAGGATGAGTGGCACACTATACTGCAGGCCAAAATGGAGGATGAGTGGCACACTGTACTGCACCAAAATGGAGGATGAGTGGCACACTGTACTGCACCAAAATGGAGGATGAGTGGCACACTATACTGCAGGCCAAAATGGAGGATGAGTGGCACACTATACTGCACCAAAATGTAGGATGAGTGGCACACTATACTGCAGGCCACAATGGAGGATGAATGGCACACTGTACTGCACCAAAATGGAGGATGAGTGGCACACTATACTGCAGGCCAAAATGGAGGATGAGTGGCACACTATACTGCACCAAAATGTAGGATGAGTGGCACACTATACTGCACCAAAATGGAGGATGAGTGGCACACTGTACTGCACCAAAATGTAGGATGAGTGGCACACTATACTGCAGGCCAAAATGGAGGATGAGTGGCACACTATACTGCAGGCCAAAATGGAGGATGAGTGGCACACTATACTGCACCAAAATGTAGGATGAGTGGCACACTATACTGCACCAAAATGGAGGCTAAGAGGCACACTGTACTGCACCAAAATGGAGGCTAAGAGGCACACTGTACTGCACCAAAATGGAGGCTAAGAGGCACACTGTACTGCACCGAAATGGAGGCTAAGAGGCACACTGTACTGCACCAAAATGGAGGCTAAGAGGCACACTATACTGCACCAAAATGGAGGATGAGTGGCACAATCATTCAGGCTGCAGCTGTTTAAAGACTTTAGTCTGGTAAACGCATCCGACCTAAGAACATTTCCGAATGGTACTCTGAAGTATCCATTACAACAAGTACAACCACTTCTGGGGAACGAAACCAGAGACTCTCTGATGAACTATTATCCAGCAGACGGACCGGCGATCGCAGAGAGGGACAACAAAGGCATACACTCGTAAATATGTACGTTTCAAATTTATTTTCGAATGATCGGTTGTTCGTGTTAAAAGTTTTAGCATTTCATGACGGTAGTTATCAACTGTATTACAGTGAATCCTCTCGAGTTTCCCGCTCTTGAACTGTCCCCACCCCTTTCCTTTGTCTACCAAGCCGTCATGTCGGTTTAGTCCACTAGGGACTTTTCTATCGTGTCAGTAACCGATGTACCTACTGTGTGTGTGTGTGTGTGTTTCTGTAACTCTGTGATTGATTAAGTTAGTAAATAAATAATGAAGCCAATTTATGATTCATGATCTATGAGAGGGTTCATGCAGACATCCAAGAGTTTGTGACATTCAGAATATGACTGATGGGGTGATAAATAAGTGACTGTAATCGATAAGATGTGAAAATATCTGAAGTTCATTCAGAAAATAGAAACTCTTTAAACATTTTTCCGTGGTGCCCCGACTTCCTAGTTAATTAAAGTTACATGATTAGTTTAATCGCGTAATTAAATGACACACAGAGAATTGATTTGACAATGTATAGTCTGCATATTTAATGACAGTCAACGCTACGACAATGTGCACCATGAGTCAGCAAGGCTGTCCATACTGTCACACACACACACACACACACACACACACACACACAACTGAAACCTGCAGAACAACAAACGCACAAATTAAGAAAATGACATTATGGCATTATCTACATACCAATATCAATATTCTATGGTGCAGTTAACATAGCCTGAGTTCCTGATCTGTTTGTGCTGTCTTGCCAACTCCCAACTTCCATAACAATGACAGCAAATGGAAATGGCAAGACAGCACAAACAGATCTGGACTCTAGGCTAGGATGGATGACTCAAAACGAGGAAGAACAGTGGGTCATAGGCGTGTCCTTAGACCAGAGCAGGATCCACCAGGCTACATTCTGGGATGTATTCATTAGTCGCACACCGTTGCAAAAACAGTTTTGCAATGGAAAACGATTTGCAACGAGAACAAGTGTTTTCTATTGGACAAATTCCGTTTGGTTCCGTTTGGTTCCGTTTGGTCCCGTTTGGTCCCGTTTGGTTCTGTTTGGTCCCGTTTGGTTCCGTTTGGTTCCGTTTGGTCCCGGTTGGTTTTCTTAGTGAATACACCCTGGTTTAAGCAGCCTGGGATGAACATGAAGAACTGTCATACACACCGTGTACCCGTGCAGGGTCCACCAGGCTCTGACAGTCAAACATAAAAACCTGATTAAACCAGCCTAAGTGCTACTCTCAACCAGGCTATGAAAAGCATTGGGGGCCAGTCAATCATAGACACCAGGCATGTCCCTGG
Organism: Oncorhynchus mykiss; assembly: GCF_013265735.2. Taxonomy (NCBI): domain Eukaryota; kingdom Metazoa; phylum Chordata; class Actinopteri; order Salmoniformes; family Salmonidae; genus Oncorhynchus; species Oncorhynchus mykiss. The sequence goes on from NC_048573.1 coordinate 76,179,850, forward strand.
ACCAAAGCAGGGTCCACCAGGCTCTCTGAGAGGGGCAGATCTACAGAGAATTCTACAGGAGGCTGGAGTCGCTGACGGGAATGTTTCCCTCCGTGCTGGGGGATAGGCAGCTCCGAGTGGTGGGCCGGCAGCGGCTCAGAGAACAAATAGGGATGGAGCAGGGCCTGAGAGAGAGAGACAGACAGAGAGAGAGACCGACAGAGAGAGAAAGAGAGTTGAGAGAGAGAGGTGGGTGTGAGACAAACTGAACTTCTGTTTCAACCTCTCATTCCTAGCCTGGCCGTCCCAGATCTGTGGCACTAGACATGGACTACAGGAGTTTGGCAAGACAACACAAACAGGTCTGGGACCAGGCTCTCATCTTGTCTTTCAACTACCATAATGGGCTGGCAGACAGTTGAGGACGATAACCAGTTTGAAGCATAGGTGTTCTTATCAATCAATGCAAACAAAAAGCTTCCCTTCTATACAGCTTATTAGAGGTTCTATTCTGTTATTCTAGAACCGTTCAGAGGTTCTATTCTGTTATTCTATAACCGTTCAGAGGTTCTATTCTGTTATTCTAGAACCGTTCAGAGGTTCTATTCTGTTATTCTAGAACCGTTCAGAGGTTCTATTCTGTTATTCTAGAACCGTTCAGAGGTTCTATTGTGTTATTCTAGAACCGTTCAGAGGTTCTATTCTGTTATTCTAGAACCGTTCAGAGGTTCTATTCTGTCATTCTAGAACCGTTCAGAGGTTCTATTCTGTTATTCTAGAACCGTTCAGAGGTTCTATTCTGTTATTCTAGAACCGTTCAGAGGTTCTATTCTGTTATTCTAGAACCGTTCAGAGTTTCTATTGTTATTCTAGAACCGTTCAGAGGTTCTATTCTGTTATTCTAGAACAGTTCAGAGGTTCTATTCTGTTATTCTAGAACCGTTTCTGACCTGTCTGGCGCTGATCCTCTGTTTAGAGGGGTAGACCAGGAACTTGTTGAGCAGGTCCACAGCCTGAGGTGAGGTATCAGGTACTATCTCCTCAAGAGGGATGGCAGGGTTCTCCTTAAAAGTGATCTTATTGTAGTCAGGCAGCTCTGTGATCTCCTGCAGAGAGAGAGAGAGAGAGACAGAGCGAGACAGAGAGAGAGAGAGAGACAGAGAGAGACAGAGAGAGACAGAGAGCCAGAGAGAGACAGAGACAGAGAAAGACAGAGACAGAGAGACAGAGAGAGAGGGAGAGACAGAGAGAGAGACAGAGAGCCAGAGAGACAGAGAAAGACAGAGACAGACAGACAGAGAGAGAGACACAAATTGGCAAAGGCACTAGAACAGTCAGGAGCACCCGGCCTCACCCTACTAGAATCTGAAGTCAAATGTCTACTGTTTGCTGATGATCTGGTGCTCCTGTCACCAACCAAGGAGGTCCTACAGCAGCACGTAGATCTTCTGCACAGATTCTGTCAGACCTGGGCCCTGACAGTAAATCACAGTAAGACAAAAATAATGGTGTTCCAAAAAAGGTCCAGTCGCCAGGACCACAAATATAAATTCCATTTAGACACCGTTGCCCTAGAGCACACAAAAAACTATACATACCTCGGCCTAAACATCAGCGCCACAGGTAATTTCCACAAACTTCCACTCGTCTGAGATCACCAAAATTGTCTCCCACCTCTTCAAAGGGGGAGACACTCTAGACCCAAACTGCTACAGACCTATATCTATCCTACCCTGTCTTTCTAAGGTCTTCGAAAGCCAACAAACAGATTACCGACCATTTTGAATCCCACCATACCTTCTCCGCTATGCAATCTGGTTTCAGAGCTGGTTATGGGTGAACCTCAGCCACGCTCAAGGTCCTAAACGATATCATAACCGCTATCGATAAAAGACAATACTGTGCAGCCGTCTTCATTGACCTGGGCCAAGGCTTTCAACTCTGTCAATCACAACATTCTTATTGGCAGACTCACAGCCTTGGTTTCTCAAATGATTGCTTCGCCTGGTTCACCGACTACTTCTCAGACAGAGTTCAGTGTGTCAAATCGGAGTGCCTGTTGTCCGGACCTCTGGCAGTCTCTATTGGGGTGCCACAGGGTTCAATTCTCAGGCCGACTCTTTTCTCTGTATACATCAATGATGTCACTCTTGCTGCTGGTGATTCTCTGATCCACCTCTACGCAGACGACACCTACCCATGAGAAATTTTAAAATATGTGGACAACTACAAATACCTAGGTGTCTGGTTAGACTGTAAACTCTCCTTCCAGACTCACATTAAGCATTTCCAATCCAAAATTAAATCAAGAATCGGCTTCCTATTTCGCAACAAAGCCTCCTTCACTCATGCTGCCAAACATACCCTCGTAAAACTGACTGTCCTACCGATCCTCGACTTCGGCGATGTCATTTACAAAATAGCCTCCAACCACTACTCAGCAAACTGCATGTAGTCTATCACAGTGCCATCCGTTTTGTCACCAAAACCCCATATACTACCCACCACTGGGACCTGTATGCTCTCGTTGGCTGGCCCTCGCTACATAGTCGTCGCCAGACCCACTGGCTCCAGGTCATCTATAAGTCTTTGCTAGGTAAAGCCCCGCCTCATCTCAGCTCACTGGTCACCATAGCAACACCCACCAGTAGCACGTGCTCCACTGATATATTTCACTGGTCACCCCCAAAGCCAGTTCCTCCTTTGGTCATCTTTCCTTCCAGTTCTCGGCTGGAACAAATTGCAAAAATCACTGCAGCTGGAGACGCATATCTCTCTCACTAACTTTAAGCACCAGCTGTCAGAGCAGCTCACAGAAAACTGCACCTGTACATAGCCCATCTTGTAAATAGCCCATCCAACTATCTCATCCCCATACTGTTATTTATTTTTTTGCTCCTTTGCACCAGAGTATCTCTACTTGTGAAAAAAATAAATATATATATATATATATATATATATATATATATATATATATATATATATATTTTTTTTTTTTTTAAAGCTATGAATGATCTGAGAGACAAGGCAAGAAGGGCATTCTACGCCATCAAAAGGAACATAAATTCAACATACCAATTAGGATCTGGCTAAAAATACTTGAATCAGTCATAGAGCCCATTGCCCTTTATGGTTGTGAGGTTTGGGGTCCGCTCACCAACCAAGACTTCACAAAATGGGACAAACACCACATTGAGACTCTGCATGCAGAATTCCTCTGTGTACAAAGTAAAACACCAAATAATGCATGCAGAGCAGAATTAGGCCGATACCCGCTAATCATCAAAATCCAGAAAATACTTTCAATTCTACAACCACCTAAAAGGAAGTGATTCCCAAACCTTCCATAACAAAGCCATCACCTACAGAGAGATGAACCTGGAGAAGAGTCCCCTAAGCAACCTGGGGCTCTGTTCACAACACAGACAGACCCCACAGAGCCCCAGGACACCAACACAATTAGAACCCAACCAAATCATGAGAAAACAAAAAATATAATTACTTGACACATTGGAAAGAGCAAACAATGCTATTTGGCCCTAAACAGAGAGTACACAGTAGCAGAATACCTGACCACTGTGACTGACCCTAAACAGAGAGTACACAGTAGCAGAATACCTGACCACTGTGACTGGCCCTAAACAGAGAGGACACAGTAGCAGAATACCTGACCACTGTGACTGACCCTAAACAGAGAGTACACAGTGGCAGAATACCTGACCACTGTGACTGACCCTAAACAGAGAGGACACAGTAGCAGAATACCTGACCACTGTGACTGACCCTAAACAGAGAGTACACAGTGGCAGAATACCTGACCACTGTGACTGGCCCTAAACAGAGAGTACACAGTAGCAGAATACCTGACCACTGTGACTGGCCCTAAACAGAGAGGACACAGTAGCAGAATACCTGACCACTGTGACTGGCCCTAAACAGAGAGTACACAGTAGCAGAATACCTGACCACTGTGACTGACCCTAAACAGAGAGTACACAGTGGCAGAATACCTGACCACTGTGACTGACCCTAAACAGAGAGTACACAGTGGCAGAATACCTGACCACTGTGACTGGCCCTAAACAGAGAGTACACAGTGGCAGAATACCTGACCACTGTGACTGACCCTAAACAGAGAGTACACAGTGGCAGAATACCTGACCACTGTGACTGACCCTAAACAGAGAGTACACAGTGGCAGAATACCTGACCACTGTGACTGACCCTAAACAGAGAGTACACAGTGGCAGAATACCTGACCACTGTGACTGACCCTAAACAGAGAGTACACAGTAGCAGAATACCTGACCACGGTGACTGAACCTAAACAGAGAGTACACAGTAGCAGAATACCTGACCACTGTGACTGACCCTAAACAGAGAGTACACAGTGGCAGAATACCTGACCACTGTGACTGACCCTAAACAGAGAGGACACAGTGGCAGAATACCTGACCACTGTGACTGACCCTAAACAGAGAGGACACAGTAGCAGAATACCTGACCACTGTGACTGACCCTAAACAGAGAGTACACAGTAGCAGAATACCTGTCCACTGTGACTGACCCTAAACAGAGAGTACACAGTAGCAGAATACCTGACCACTGTGACTGACCCAAACTTAAGGAAAGCTTTGACTAGTGTCAGGTTCTAATTTTTCCAGAGTAAAAAACTCACGGACACTAGAGAAGCTTAACCAAGTTTAATTCTTCCCAAGTTTAATTCTTCCCAAGTTTAATTCTTCCCAAAGGGTGTCTGTACAGCTGTAATTCAGACAACAAAGACATTTCTTACCATCAAAGGTATATACAGTGGGGCAAAAAGGTATTTAGTCAGCCACCAATTGTGCAAGTTCTCCCACTTAAAAAGATGAGAGAGGCCTGTAATTTTCATCATAGGTACACTTCAACTATGACAGACAAAATGAGGGAAAAAAATTCAGAAGATCACATTGTAGGATTTTTAATGAATTTATTTGCAAATTATGGTGGAAAATAAGTATTTATTACCTAAGTTGTTTTTTGGGGGTATCTGTACTTTACTATTTATATTTCACAACTTTTACTTCACTACATTCCTAAAAAAAAGAATGTACTTTCTACTCAAATACATTTTCCCCGACACCCAAAAGTACTTGTTACATTTTGGATGCTTAGCAGGACAGGAAAACTGTCTAATTCACCCGCTTAAAGAGAAAACCCCTGGTCATCACTACTGCCTCTGATCTGGAGGACTCACTAAACAGAGAACATCCCTGGTCATCCCTACTGCCTCTGATCTGGAGGACTCACTAAACAGAGAACATCCCTGGTCATCCCTACTGCCTCTGATCTGGAGGACTCACTAAACAGAGAACATCCCTGGTCATCCCTACTGCCTCTGATCTGGAGGACTGACTAAACAGAGAACATCCCTGGTCATCACTACTGCCTCTGATCTGGAGGACTCACTAAACAGAGAACATCCCTGGTCATCCCTACTGCCTCTGATCTGGAGGACTCACTAAACAGAGAACATCCCTGGTCATCTCTACTGCCTCTGATCTGGTGGACTCACTAAACAGAGAACATCCCTGGTCATCCCTACTGTCTCTGATCTGGAGGACTCACTAAACAGAGAACATCCCTGGTCATCCCTACTGCCTCTGATCTGGTGGACTCACTAAACAGAGAACATCCCTGGTCATCCCTACTGCCTCTGATCTGGAGGACTCACTAAACAGAGAACATCCCTGGTCATCCCTACTGCCTCTGATCTGGAGGACTCACTAAACATCCCTACTGTCTCTGATCTGGAGGACTCACTAAACATCCCTACTGTCTCTGATCTGGAGGACTCACTAAACATCCCTACTGTCTCTGATCTGGAGGACTCACTAAACATCTCTACTGTCTCTGATCTGGAGGACTCACTAAACAGAGAACATCCCTGGTCATCCCTACTGCCTCTGATCTGGAGGACTCACTAAACAGAGAACATCCCTGGTCATCCCTACTGCCTCTGATCTGGAGGACTGACTAAACAGAGAACATCCCTGGTCATCCCTACTGCCTCTGATCTGGAGGACTCACTAAACAGAGAACATCCCTGGTCATCCCTACTGCCTCTGATCTGGAGGACTGACTAAACAGAGAACATCCCTGGTCATCCCTACTGCCTCTGATCTGGAGGACTCACTAAACAGAGAACATCCCTGGTCATCCCTACTGCCTCTGATCTGGAGGACTGACTAAACAGAGAACATCCCTGGTCATCCCTACTGCCTCTGATCTGGAGGACTCACTAAACAGAGAACATCCCTGGTCATCCCTACTGCCTCTGATCTGGAGGACTCACTAAACAGAGAACATCCCTGGTCATCCCTACTGCCTCTGATCTGTAGGACTCACTAAACAGAGAACATCCCTGGTCATCCCTACTGCCTCTGATCTGGAGGACTGACTAAACAGAGAACATCCCTGGTCATCCCTACTGCCTCTGATCTGATGGACTCACTAAACAGAGAACATCCCTGGTCATCCCTACTGCCTCTGATCTGGAGGACTCACTAAACAGAGAACATCCCTGGTCATCCCTACTGCCTCTGATCTGGAGGACTCACTAAACATCCCTACTGTCTCTGATCTGGAGGACTCACTAAACATCCCTACTGTCTCTGATCTGGAGGACTCACTAAACATCCCTACTGTCTCTGATCTGGAGGACTCACTAAACATCTCTACTGTCTCTGATCTGGAGGACTCACTAAACAGAGAACATCCCTGGTCATCCCTACTGCCTCTGATCTGGAGGACTGACTAAACAGAGAACATCCCTGGTCATCCCTACTGCCTCTGATCTGGAGGACTCACTAAACAGAGAACATCCCTGGTCATCCCTACTGCCTCTGATCTGGAGGACTGACTAAACAGAGAACATCCCTGGTCATCCCTACTGCCTCTGATCTGGAGGACTCACTAAACAGAGAACATCCCTGGTCATCCCTACTGTCTCTGATCTGGAGGACTCACTAAACAGAGAACATCCCTGGTCATCCCTACTGCCTCTGATCTGTAGGACTCACTAAACAGAGAACATCCCTGGTCATCCCTACTGCCTCTGATCTGGAGGACTCACTAAACAGAGAACATCCCTGGTCATCCCTACTGCCTCTGATCTGGAGGACTCACTAAACATCCCTACTGTCTCTGATCTGGAGGACTCACTAAACATCCCTACTGTCTCTGATCTGGAGGACTCACTAAACATCCCTACTGTCTCTGATCTGGAGGACTCACTAAACATCTCTACTGTCTCTGATCTGGAGGACTCACTAAACAGAGAACATCCCTGGTCATCCCTACTGCCTCTGATCTGGAGGACTCACTAAACAGAGAACATCCCTGGTCATCCCTACTGCCTCTGATCTGGAGGACTGACTAAACAGAGAACATCCCTGGTCATCCCTACTGCCTCTGATCTGGAGGACTCACTAAACAGAGAACATCCCTGGTCATCCCTACTGCCTCTGATCTGGAGGACTGACTAAACAGAGAACATCCCTGGTCATCCCTACTGCCTCTGATCTGGAGGACTCACTAAACAGAGAACATCCCTGGTCATCCCTACTGCCTCTGATCTGGAGGACTGACTAAACAGAGAACATCCCTGGTCATCCCTACTGCCTCTGATCTGGAGGACTCACTAAACAGAGAACATCCCTGGTCATCCCTACTGCCTCTGATCTGGAGGACTCACTAAACAGAGAACATCCCTGGTCATCCCTACTGCCTCTGATCTGTAGGACTCACTAAACAGAGAACATCCCTGGTCATCCCTACTGCCTCTGATCTGGAGGACTGACTAAACAGAGAACATCCCTGGTCATCCCTACTGCCTCTGATCTGATGGACTCACTAAACAGAGAACATCCCTGGTCATCCCTACTGCCTCTGATCTGGAGGACTCACTAAACAGAGAACATCCCTGGTCATCCCTACTGTCTCTGATCTGGAGGACTCACTAAACAGAGAACATCCCTGGTCATCCCTACTGCCTCTGATCTGGTGGACTCACTAAACAGAGAACATCCCTGGTCATCCCTACTGCCTCTGATCTGGAGGACTCACTAAACAGAGAACATCCCTGGTCATCCCTACTGTCTCTGATCTGGAGGACTCACTAAACAGAGAACATCCCTGGTCATCCCTACTGCCTCTGATCTGGTGGACTCACTAAACAGAGAACATCCCTGGTCATCTCTACTGCCTCTGATCTGGAGGACTCACTAAACAGAGAACATCCCTGGTCATCCCTACTGCCTCTGATCTGGAGGACTCACTAAACATCCCTACTGTCTCTGATCTGGAGGACTCACTAAACATCCCTACTGTCTCTGATCTGGAGGACTCACTAAACATCCCTACTGTCTCTGATCTGGAGGACTCACTAAACATCTCTACTGTCTCTGATCTGGAGGACTCACTAAACAGAGAACATCCCTGGTCATCCCTACTGCCTCTGATCTGGAGGACTCACTAAACAGAGAACATCCCTGGTCATCCCTACTGCCTCTGATCTGGAGGACTGACTAAACAGAGAACATCCCTGGTCATCCCTACTGCCTCTGATCTGGAGGACTCACTAAACAGAGAACATCCCTGGTCATCCCTACTGCCTCTGATCTGGAGGACTGACTAAACAGAGAACATCCCTGGTCATCCCTACTGCCTCTGATCTGGAGGACTCACTAAACAGAGAACATCCCTGGTCATCCCTACTGCCTCTGATCTGGAGGACTGACTAAACAGAGAACATCCCTGGTCATCCCTACTGCCTCTGATCTGGAGGACTCACTAAACAGAGAACATCCCTGGTCATCCCTACTGCCTCTGATCTGGAGGACTCACTAAACAGAGAACATCCCTGGTCATCCCTACTGCCTCTGATCTGTAGGACTCACTAAACAGAGAACATCCCTGGTCATCCCTACTGCCTCTGATCTGGAGGACTGACTAAACAGAGAACATCCCTGGTCATCCCTACTGCCTCTGATCTGATGGACTCACAAAACAGAGAACATCCCTGGTCATCCCTACTGCCTCTGATCTGGAGGACTCACTAAACAGAGAACATCCCTGGTCATCTCTACTGCCTCTGATTTGGAGGACTCACTAAACAGAGAACATCCCTGGTCATCCCTACTGCCTCTGATCTGGAGGACTCACTAAACAGAGAACATCCCTGGTCATCCCTACTGTCTCTGATCTGGAGGACTCACTAAACAGAGAACATCCCTGGTCATCCCTACTGCCTCTGATCTGGTGGACTCACTAAACAGAGAACATCCCTGGTCATCCCTACTGCCTCTGATCTGGAGGACTCACTAAACAGAGAACATCCCTGGTCATCCCTACTGCCTCTGATCTGGAGGACTCACTAAACATCCCTACTGTCTCTGATCTGGAGGACTCACTAAACATCCCTACTGTCTCTGATCTGGAGGACTCACTAAACATCTCTACTGTCTCTGATCTGGAGGACTCACTAAACAGAGAACATCCCTGGTCATCCCTACTGCCTCTGATCTGGAGGACTCACTAAACAGAGAACATCCCTGGTCATCCCTACTGCCTCTGATCTGGAGGACTGACTAAACAGAGAACATCCCTGGTCATCCCTACTGCCTCTGATCTGGAGGACTCACTAAACAGAGAACATCCCTGGTCATCCCTACTGCCTCTGATCTGGAGGACTGACTAAACAGAGAACATCCCTGGTCATCCCTACTGCCTCTGATCTGGAGGACTCACTAAACAGAGAACATCCCTGGTCATCCCTACTGCCTCTGATCTGGAGGACTGACTAAACAGAGAACATCCCTGGTCATCCCTACTGCCTCTGATCTGGAGGACTCACTAAACAGAGAACATCCCTGGTCATCCCTACTGCCTCTGATCTGATGGACTCACTAAACAGAGAACATCCCTGGTCATCCCTACTGCCTCTGATCTGGAGGACTCACTAAACAGAGAACATCCCTGGTCATCTCTACTGCCTCTGATTTGGAGGACTCACTAAACAGAGAACATCCCTGGTCATCCCTACTGCCTCTGATCTGGAGGACTCACTAAACAGAGAACATCCCTGGTCATCCCTACTGCCTCTGGTCTGGAGGACTCACTAAACAGAGAATATCCCTGGTCATCCCTACTGCCTCTGATCTGGAGGACTCACTAAACAGAGAACATCCCTGGTCATCCCTACTGCCTCTGATCTGGAGGACTCACTAAACAGAGAACATCCCTGGTCATCCCTACTGCCTCTGATCTGGAGGACTCACTAAACAGAGAACATCCCTGGTCATCCCTACTGCCTCTGATCTGGAGGACTCACTAAACAGAGAACATCCCTGTTCATCCCTACTGCCTCTGATCTGGAGGACTCACTAAACAGAGAACATCCCTGGTCATCCCTACTGTCTCTGATCTGGAGGACTCACTAAACAGAGAACATCCCTGTTCATCCCTACTGCCTCTGATCTGGAGGACTCACTAAACAGAGAACATCCCTGTTCATCCCTACTGCCTCTGATCTGGAGGACTCACTAAACAGAGAACATCCCTGGTCATCCCTACTGCCTCTGATCTGGAGGACTCACTAAACATCCCTACTGTCTCTGATCTGGTGGACTCACTAAACAGAGAACATCCCTGTTCATCCCTACTGTCTCTGATCTGGAGGACTCACTAAGCTTTGTTTGTAAATTATGTCTGAGTGCTGGAGTGTACCCCTGGCTATCTGTAAATGTAAAAAATTTAATAAAAACAAAATATTGTTTTTTTTTTCAATAAACATTGTACTGGCTGGTTTGCATGATATAAGGAATTTGAAATTATGAATACTTAAGTATATTTGAGCAATTCCATGTACTTTTGAAACTTAAGTATATTTAAAACCAAATACTTTTAGATTTTTACTCAAGTAGTATTTTACTGAGTGACTTTCACTTTTCCTTGAGTCATTTTCTACTAAGGTATCTTTACTTTTACTACAGTAGGACAATTGAGTACTTTTTTCCACCCCTGCTACCTAATATACAGTAGAATATCCCTCAAATTGTGTGTATGGACAGATGGACAGAGAGCAGATGGACAGAGAGCAGATGGACAGATGGACAGAGAGCAGATGGACAGAGAGCAGATGGACAGAGAGCAGATGGACAGATGAACAGAGAGCAGATGGACAGAGAGCAGATGGACAGAGAGCAGATGGACAGAGAGCAGATGAACAGATGGACAGAGAGCAGTCTCACCGGCCACATGCGCTGGTTAGGTGTCCCCAGGACTCGGAGAACACAGCACAACTGTTCTATGTCATTCTCTCCAGGGAACAGAGGGGAGTTATTCAGAAGTTCCCCAAAGATACATCCCACTGCCCTGTGGACAGGAGAGACTGGGGTTAGATATATCAGTAGAGACTGGGGTTAGATATATCAGTAGAGACTGGGGTTAAATACATCAGTAGAGACTGGGGTTAGATACATCAGCAGAGACTGGGGTTAGATATATCAGCAGAGACTGGGGTTAGATACATCAGCAGAGACTGGGGTCAGATACATCAGCAGAGACTGGGGTCAGATACATCAGCAGAGACTGGGGTTAGATACATCAGCAGAGACTGGGGTTAGATACATCAGCAGAGACTGGGGTTAGATACATCAGGAGAGACTGGGGTTAGATACATCAGGAGAGACTGGGGTTAGATACATCAGCAGAGACTGGGGTTAGATACATCAGGAGAGACTGGGGTTAGATACATCAGGAGAGACTGGGGTTAGATACATCAGGAGAGACTGGGGTTAGATACATCAGCAGAGACTGGGGTTAGATACATCAGCAGAGACTGGGGTTAGACACATCAGCAGAGACTGGGGTTAGATACATCAGTAGAGACTGGGGTTAGACACATCAGGAGAGACTGGGGTTAGACACATCAGGAGAGACTGGGGTTAGACACATCAGCAGAGACTGGGGTTAGATACATCAGTATAGACTGGGGTTAGACACATCAGGAGAGACTGGGGTTAGATACATCAGTAGAGACTGGGGTTAGACACATCAGGAGAGACTGGGGTTAGATACATCAGGAGAAACTTATCATTACTGCCATCTGCTCTACAGGAAACACCTTATCATTACTGCCATCTGCTCTACAGGAAACACCTTATCATTACTGCCATCTGCTCTACAGGAAACACCTTATCATTACTGCCATCTGCTCTACAGGAAACACCTTATCATTACTGCCATCTGCTCTACAGGAAACACCTTATCATTACTGCCATCTGATCTACAGGAAACACCTTATCATTACTGCCATCTGCTCTACAGGAAACACCTTATCATTACTGCCATCTGCTCTACAGGAAACACCTTATCATTACTCTCATCTGCTCTACAGGAAACACCTTATCATTACTGCCATCTGATCTACAGGAAACACCTTATCATTACTGCCATCTGATCTACAGGAAACACCTTATCATTACTGCCATCTGCTCTACAGGAAACACCTTATCATTACTGCCATCTGCTCTACAGGAAACACCTTATCATTACTCTCATCTGCTCTACAGGAAACACCTTATCATTACTGCCATCTGCTCTACAGGAAACACCTTATCATTACTGCCATCTGCTCTACAGGAAACACCTTATCATTACTGCCATCTGCTCTACAGGAAACACCTTATCATTACTGCCATCTGCTCTACAGGAAACACCTTATCATTACTGCCATCTGCTCTACAGGAAACACCTTATCATTACTGCCATCTGATCTACAGGAAACACCTTATCATTACTGCCATCTGCTCTACAGGAAACACCTTATCATTACTCCCATCTGCTCTACAGGAAACACCTTATCATTACTGCCATCTGCTCTACAGGAAACACCTTATCATTACTCCCATCTGCTATACTGTTGTATACAGTAGATAACAAATGGCTGATTTACTGAGCTGCCTCTTTACACATTATCACTGACCTGTTATTATAGGATTCGATATCAAATGAAAGCATCAAATCAATTAATCTGTTTGATTGATTGATTGATTCATTAAGTAATGAATTAAATCAATCAGCGACAGGAGAAACGGAATCCTCTTACCAGAGATCTACACCTTCGTCGTATTTTCTTGCCCCATAGAGCAGTTCTGGTGCTCGATACCACCTGAAAACACACAGAGCGTGATCACTATTGGCTCCTATTAATACCCACATGGGGTGGACGAGCTGGAGAAGACTGCTCTGAACAGAGTGCGGTGGAGGGGAGGCGTCGGGGGCGTAAGTAAGTAATGATTTCCTCTGCTGAGACGTGTTTACACAGGCAGCCCAATTATGATTTTTTTTTTTTTTTTCACCTATTTTTTTAAATATTTTTGACCAATCAGATCAGCTGTGAAAAAGACGACGATGTGAAAAGTACTGATGTTATTGGTCAGAAGTCCAATTAGTTGGAAAAAAAGGATCACAGCCCCATGTAAGCCTGCAGTGAACGGGGCAAACCGGTTTGTGTTGGTATGCAGTGAACGGGGCAAACCGGTTTGTGTAAGCCTGCAGTGAACGGGGCAAACCGGTTTGTGTTGGTATGCAGTGAACGGGGCAAACCGGTTTGTGTAAGCCTGCAGTGAACGGGGCAAACCGGTTTGTGTTGGTATGCAGTGAACGGGGCAAACCGGTTTGTGTAAGCCTGCAGTGAACGGGGCAAACCGGTTTGTGTTGGTATGCAGTGAACGGGGCAAACCGGTTTGTGTAAGCCTGCAGTGAACGGGGCAAACCGGTTTGTGTTGGTATGCAGTGAACGGGGCAAACCGGTTTGTGTTGGTATGCAGTGAACGGGGCAAACCGGTTTGTGTAAGCCTGCAGTGAACGGGGCAAACCGGTTTGTGTTGGTATGCAGTGAACGGGGCAAACCGGTTTGTGTAAGCCTGCAGTGAACGGGGCAAACCGGTTTGTGTTGGTACAGTGCCTTGCGAAAGTATTCGGCCCCCTTGAACTTTGCGACCTTTTGCCACATTTCAGGCTTCAAACATAAAGATATAAAACTGTATTTTTTTGTGAAGAATCAACAACAAATGGGACACAATCATGAAGTGGAACGACATTTATTGGATATTTCAAACTTTTTTAACAAATCAAAAACTGAAAAATTGGGCGTGCAAAATTATTCAGCCCCCTTAAGTTTTAATACTTTGTAGCGCCACCTTTTGCTGCGATTACAGCTGTAAGTCGCTTGGGGTATGTCTCTATCAGTTTTGCACATCAAGAGACTGACATTATTTGCCATTCCTCCTTGCAAAACAGCTCGAGCTCAGTGAGGTTGGATGGAGAGCATTTGTGAACAGCAGTTTTCAGTTCTTTCCACAGATTCTCGATTGGATTCAGGTCTGGACTTTGACTTGGCCATTCTAACACCTGGATATGTTTATTTTTGAACCATTCCATTGTAGATTTTGCTTTATGTTTTGGATCATTGTCTTGTTGGAAGACAAATCTCCGTCCCAGTCTCAGGTCTTTTGCAGACTCCATCAGGTTTTCTTCCAGAATGGTCCTGTATTTGGATCCATCCATCTTCCCATCAATTTTAACCATCTTCCCTGTCCCTGCTGAAGAAAAGCAGGCCCAAACCATGATGCTGCCACCACCATGTTTTACAGTGGGGATGGTGTGTTCAGCTGTGTTGCTTTTACGCCAAACATAACGTTTTGCATTGTTGCCAAAAAGTTCAATTTTGGTTTCATCTGACCAGAGCACCTTCTTCCACATGTTTGGTGTGTCTCCCAGGTGGCTTGTGGCAAACTTTAAACGACACTTTTTATGGATATCTTTAAGAAATGGCTTTCTTCTTGCCACTCTTCCATAAAGGCCAGATTTGTGCAATATACGACTGATTGTTGTCCTATGGACAGAGTCTCCCACCTCAGCTGTAGATCTCTGCAGTTCATCCAGAGTGATCATGGGCCTCTTGGCTGCATCTCTTATCAGTCTTCTCCTTGTATGAGCTGAAAGTTTAGAGGGACGGCCAAGTCTTGGTAGATTTGCAGTGGTCTGATACTCCTTCCATTTCAATATTATGGCTTGCACAGTGCTCCTTGGGATGTTTAAAGCTTGGGAAATCTTTTTTTATCCAAATCCGGCTTTAAACTTCTTCACAACAGTATCTCGGACCTGCCTGGTGTGTTCCTTGTTCTTCATGATGCTCTCTGCGCTTTTAACAGACCTCTGAGACTATCACAGTGCAGGTGCATTTATACGGAGACTTGATTACAAACAGGTGGATTGTATTTATCATCATTAGTCATTTAGGTCAACATTGGATCATTCAGAGATCCTCACTGAACTTCTGGAGAGAGTTTGCTGCACTGAAAGTAAAGGGGCTGAATAATTTTGCACGCCCAATTTTTCAGTTTTTGATTTGTTAAAAAAGTTTGAAATATCCAATAAATGTCGTTCCACTTCATGATTGTGTCCCACTTGTTGTTGATTCTTCACAAAAAAATACAGTTTTATATCTTTATGTTTGAAGCTTGAAATGTGGCAAAAGGTAGCAAAGTTCAAGGGGGCCGAATACTTTCGCAAGGCACTGTATGCAGTGAACGGGGCAAACCGGTTTGTGTTGGTATGCAGTGAACGGGGCAAACCGGTTTGTGTTGGTATGCAGTGAACGGGGCAAACCGGTTTGTGTTGGTATGCAGTGAACGGGGCAAACCGGTTTGTGTTGGTATGCAGGGTACCTGGTGGCCACCTGATGACTGTAGAGATGCTCTCCGTCGTTGTTGAAAAGTCTGGCCAGGCCAAAGTCTGCTATCTTCAGATGACCTGTAGAGCTGATGAGCAGGTTGGCTGGTTTCAGATCCTGCAGAGAGAGAAAAACACAACACCTTATGATATAGCTTATAACCAGGGAACCACGCAGACACAATGTGTGAATGTGTGTGTGTGTGTGTGTGTGTGTGTGTGTGTGTGTTATAAGGACGTGAGTGACGTCACATTGTGTGTGTGTGTGTGTGTGTGTGTTATAAGGACGTGAGTGACATTGTGTGTGTGTGTGTGTGTGTGTGTGTGTGTGTGTGTGTGTCTCACTCTGTGCATGATGGAGTTCTCGTGGCAGAAGGCAACCCCTTTGAGCAGCATCATCATGTAACCTTTGACATGTGACTCGGTGAGAGGCCTCTGAGAGTTCCTGATGACCTCAGAGAGGTCCGAGAGCATGTACTCAAACACCAAGACGAACCCTGTACCATGGGGAAACACGTCCTTGAGCTTCACCACCTACAACACATGGGGATGGAAGGAACGTGTTTCTCAAGAGTAGCCGTGTGCAACCTCACGGATAGCGCTGGCTTGTTATCCGTCAGAGGGGGTGTACAAGTGCAATTACAAAATAAACTTGGGAAACATTCTGAGAGTTAGGCTATATCAATTATATATATATATATTTTAATGTAACCTTTATTTATCTAGGCAAGTCAGTTAAGAACAAATTCTTATTTATAATGACGGCCTACTCCGGCCAAACCCGAATGACGCTGGGCCAATTGTGCGCCGCCCTATGGGACTCCCAATCACGGCCGGATGTGATATAGCCTGGATTCGAACCGGGGCCTGTAGTGACGCCTCTTGCATTGAGATGTAGTGCCTAAGACCGCTCGGGATAACTCACATATTGGTTGTCTTCAATCTCCTGTAAAGCCTTGATCTCTCTGAGGGCTTGGTTGGGGATCCCATCCTCCAACTTTCTCAGAGCTACTTTCTTCAGAGCCACAGTCTCTCCAGTCTAAATGACAACAGAAAAGGGCATACTTTTTTCAGAGCCACAGTCTCTCCAGTCTAAATGACAACAGAAAAGGGCATACTTTCTTCAGAGCCACAGTCTCTCCAGTCTAAATGACAACAGAAAAGAGCATACTTTCTTCAGAGCCACAGTCTCTCCAGTCTAAATGACAACAGAAAAGAGCATACTTTCTTCAGAGCCACAGTCTCTCCAGTCTAAATGACAACAGAAAAGGGCATACTTTTTTCAGAGCCACAGTCTCTCCAGTCTAAATGACAACAGAAAAGAGCATACTTTCTTCAGAGCCACAGTCTCTCCAGTCTAAATGACAACAGAAAAGAGCATACTTTCTTCAGAGCCACAGTCTCTCCAGTCTAAATGACAACAGAAAAGAGCATACTTTCTTCAGAGCCACAGTCTCTCCAGTCTAAATGACAACAGAAAAGAGCATACTTTCTTCAGAGCCACAGTCTCTCCAGTCTAAATGACAACAGAAAAGAGCATACTTTCTTCAGAGCCACAGTCTCTCCAGTCTAAATGACAACAGAAAAGAGCATACTTTCTTCAGAGCCACAGTCTCTCCAGTCTAAATGACAACAGAAAAGAGCATACTTTCTTCAGAGCCACAGTCTCTCCAGTCTAAATGACAACAGAAAAGAGCATACTTTCTTCAGAGCCACAGTCTCTCCAGTCTACATGACAACAGAAAATGGCATACCGTAAAGACACTGCTTGAAAATGTTATATTACTTGACTGTCTGCTTGCCAAACAGGGTGGGTATCATGTAATAACTATAATAACTAGGCATCAACTCATCACATAGCTTACTCTTAATGTTTACAAAGTTATTTACATGTTTTTTTTTAAATATATTCCTGTTCGGGAATATTTCACAAATTATACCCACCCAGCCAAAGAAGAGCTAACTATCTACAGTAGACATCTAACGTTAGTTATCTAGCTGAGTAAATGAGTCAAATAAACAGATTTGAATTCATACCTCGATATGTTTTGCTTTGAAAACAATGCCGTGGGCTCCTTCTCCTATTCTACCTAAAATACTATACTGATCCATGGTAAATTACAGAAGAAGGTTAACGTTAGCTAAACTCTCTTGTTGATTAAAACGCCTGGCTTTTTCAACCAAATGTTTTTTATAAATAAAAAAACGTAAGTAAGAACATCTACAAATGTCTGGTATATCTAATACATCGTGTAATACAGTAAACTAGCTATCAATGTAGAGCATAGTTTTTATCTCCCTAGTAATAAATGCTAGGTGACGGTTTTTACATTGACGACAGTGTTGTTATCACGTGACCATAATGGCAGCCTGCAATGGTCTGCTGCGGAAGACAGGGGGCGCTGTTGTATCGGCATCAGTGTTCTAGCTTCTACCTGATGGGAAAAAATATTTGCTTGAACTGATTTCATTGTACGTACAGCACAGGAGGTTGGTGGCACCTTAATTAGGGAGGACGGGGCTCGTGGTAATGACTGGAGTGAGTGGACTCAGTGGAATGGTATCAAATATATTAAACACATGGGATTACAGGTGTCCGATGCTATTCCATTTGCTTCCTTTTTGGCCATTATTATGAGCCGTTCTCCCCTCAGCAGTACATGGCCATGATGTTCAAAAGTTCATAGGTGACCAGCAGGGTCAGATTCTAATAATCGCAGTGGTTGTCGAGGGTGCAACAGGTCAGCACCTCAGGAGTAAAAATGTCAGTTGGCTTTTCATAGCCGATCATTCCGAGTTACTCACAAAGCTGTAGGCTACAGGTTTATGTTATTGACTAGGCCTATATCTTTGTTTAATATAATTAATAAATCAGTTAATTAAGAATAAAAAATATTATTTTGTGAGAAATATAAGGTATTTTTTACATGTTGCAATAAAGTTGACTAAAGTACAAGTTAATCTTTTTTTGTAGATATTTTCACTTGGTAATGAGTAATAAGTAATAACATAGAAATACATGACATAGAAATACATTACATAGAAATACATTAGTTAAAATAATCATATTTCTATGTAAACTAAATTCTGTGTAACACCTATTAATTACATTGTACTCATGCTCACAATTACATGTAGTCTGCGGTGTGTTTATTTTCTTGCTTGGATGGCGCTTCCAGAAGCTTTAAAATTAGCGCCAGGTTGTCAGGATGGGTAATGTACTGTATAAGTACACATTAATTACAACTAAGTACCCCTCAAGGTACACTTCATTTTAACTAGCTTAACCTAGTAATTACATTGTACTCTGTGGTGTACTTATGGGTTTATCCTTTCATTTGGATGGCAAGGAGGTTCAGGTTGTCATAATTGGTCAAGTACATATTTATTATAAGTATTTTTTTAAATTATTATTATAATCTGAGATGACACCCGTATGGTAGACCCCCAGTCAGTGAGGTCTGTTTCTATAAACCAAGGTAACCCAGTTGGAGGCCAGTGCGAGAAACACCATTGAGTGGAGATTTTGACGAGTACACATTCATGGGTAGGTAATTAGAGCCTCCTCTAATCTTTGTAATCTCAAACACCCAGCGCATCTGTCCACAAGAGATTGCAACCTTGTGACAGTTATTACTGAATCGGATACAGTGCAGAAGAAACGAAACACTAAATTGGTGAATGTAGTGGACACTTGTAACAAGCACGGAAACAAGCATTTGTTGTCACACCTCTGTAATTACGTACAGCAATTACCACCAGTTACATGTTGTTATTACAGTGTAACTATGAGTTACACTGTTACAGTGTAACTACTTGTTATTACAGTGTAACTATTATTACAATTAACTACAATACTTGTTAAAGTAATTACACTGTAATAAGGACCCCTTAACTTAGTGCTAGGCGTCTCGTCAGTGGGACACCTGTCGACAACTTCCGGTGAAATTGGAGGGCGCGCAATTCAAATAATCATACAAATGATGGATATTAAACATTTAGAAACATACAAGTGTCATATCGGTTAAAAGCTTAAAGTCTTGTTAATCTAACTGCACTGTCCGATTTACAATAGGCTTTACAGCGAAAGCATGCCATGCAATTGTTTGAGGACGACTCCCCACATCAAAATACTTTTCACCCAGCACAGCCTTCATAAAATCACAAATAACGATTATATATTCACTTACTTTTTGAAAATCTTCCTCTGATTTTTAATCCAAAGGGTCTCAGCTACAACATGCATGGCAGTTTTGTTAGATAAAATCCTTCTTTATATCCCAAAAAGTCAGTTTAGTTGGCGCCATCGATTTGAGTAATCCACTCGTTCAACCTGCAGAGAAAGGAATCCATAAAGCTATCGCTAAACTTTGTTAAAACAAGTCAAAATATGTTTCTATTTAATCCTCAGGTACCCTAAAATGTAATTAAACTATAATATTTCAAACAGAAAGAAGTATGTTCAATAGAAAAGTAAAATTAGCAAGTGCGCGTCCTCTTCGTCGCGCACCCACAGACTGATTTCCAGCTGTGACTCCCAGTATTAAAACTCAAAATTCTTCCTCGTTTGGGAAGAAACAAGCCTGAAACCTTGAACTAACCTAACTCTAACCTAACTCCATTCCATGAATCAATTATCAATTAATGAAACAATGAACAGCTGCAATTAACAACCCCTGTGCCACAGTGCCAAGATAAAGTAACATTTCTGCACACGATTTAGTGTGTATTCACTTATTAATGAACTGCTGTTACTGTAAATGGTTAGCCGACTGATATAGCTTAGCCACCTAGCTAACCATTGGTTATCTTATTCAATGGTGCCATATAGCCAAAACAACAGTATCTAGTGTTAGTTTGACATATGTCCTAGACATAGTGTGTCAGTGGTTACACATCTAACTAGCTGGAATGAAGATGTGCTGTAAGTCAACCCCACACCTAGAGAGTTAACTTACCCCTTAGATCTCAGAGTTGGACAGGTGTACAGTAAAATTCTACCAAGCCTATCAGAGGGTGAGGTGGAGCTCTCACCATGTCACCACCCATCAATTCCTCTCAGATCTCCACAAGTGTCTAGACTCTGGGCAGTAGGGGCTAGGGCTTGTTTCTGGACAGGCCATGGGTATTGTGGAAGTTCAGTCAGTCTGGCAAATGTTAAAGGGGCAGTGCAGTTAAAAACTTCATTTACGATACTGGTATCGCCCAGCCCTAGTTTGAGATCGAAATAACACTCTGAAATTGTGAACATTATGATACTGCCCTTGTTGTGTAAGAGCTGTTTTGAAAACAAACTACTGGAATTTCAGCCTGTTCAGGTGGGAGGGGAATTTTAGCCCACATCATGACGTCACAATGTGATCTGATTATAATAGACCAATGACAGTTCATCACAACACGGTGTGTGTGATCCTCCCACTATAACTTGGGAAACTATACAGTTTATTAGGCTACAGATTAAATGAAATTATGAACTTCACAGGGTGGAGTTTGTACATCGGCAGGTGATCGGCCGGTAGCCTAGTAGTTAGAGTGTTGGGCCAGTAACCGAAAGGTTGCTAGATCTAATTGCTAGATCGAATCCCTGAGCTGACAAGGTACAATTCTGTCGTTCTGCCCCTGAACAAGGCAGTTAACCCACTGTTCCCAGGCCGTCATTGAAAATAAGAATTTGTTCTTAAATGACTTAGTTAAACGGAGATTATATTAATAAAATGAAAATCTTAATGCTCCTTTACAATAAATACCAAAGGTCTAATTCTGGTGACATGTTGATCGATGTTTGACAAATTATTATCCACAAAAATCATGTAGACTTGCGGTTGCGAGGCCGGTTGGACGTACTGCCAAATTCTCTAAAACAACGTTGGTGGCGGCTTATGGTAGAGAAGTGAACATTCAATTCTCTGGCAACAGCTCTGTTAGACATTCCTGCAGTCAGCATGCCAATTGCACGCTCCTTCAAAACTTGAGACATCTGTGGCATTGTGTTGTGTGACACAGACGGGCCTCTATAACTTTAAATGGTGAATTATTTTTAAACATCTTGAAAACCTCAGCACAGACGGCCTCAAATGGGTTAGAAAGTCTATTTATATGTCATTATCAACATCAAATCGCCAATTCATTCATGTCATTTTCCAAATATGTATATTTAAGTATATATTCGGATGTTAGTTACCTTAGTCCCAAAATCACGATCCTCAAAATGTCCGATCCTAAAGTTAAAGTGCTTATTTTTTCCAAAAGTGTCTCCGAGTAGTTCGATGGAATATATACAGTTGAAGTCGGAAGTTTACATACACCTTTTCACAATTCCTGACATTTAATCCTAGTAAAAAGTCCCTGTTTTAGGTCAGTTAGGATCATCACTTTATTTTAAAAATGTGAAATTTCAGAATAATAGTAGAGAGAATGATTTATTTCAGATTTTATTTCTTTCATCACATTCCCAGTGGGTCAGAAGTTTACGAACCAAATACTAATTGAGTGTAGCATTGCCTTGAAATTGTTTAACTTGGGTCAAACATTTCAGGTAGCCTTCCACAAGCTTCCCACAATAAGTTGGGTGAATTTTGGCCCATTCCTCCTGACAGAGCTGGTGTAACTGAGTCAGGTTTGTAGGCCTCCTTGCTCCCACATGCTTTTTCAGTTCTGCCCACAAATCTTCTATAGGATTGAGGTCAGGGCTTTGTGATGGCCTCTCCAATACCTTGACTTTGATGTCCTTAAGCCATTTTGCCACAACTTTGGAAGTATGCTTGGGGTCATTGTCCATTTGGAAGACCCATTTGTGACCAAGCTTTAACTTCCTGACTGATGTCTTGAGATGTTGCTTCAAAATATCCACATAATTTTCCTCATCATGATGCCATCTATTTTATGAAGTGCACCAGTCCCTCCTGCAGCAAAGCACCCCCACAACATGATGTTGCCACCCCCGTGCTTCACGGTTGGAATGATGTTCTTCGGCATTCAAGCGTCCCCCCTTTTCCTCCAAACATAACGATGGTCATTATGACCAAACAGTTCTATTTTTTTTTACACCAGGCCAGAGGACACTTCTCCAAAAAGTACAATCTTTGTCCCCATGTGCAGTTGCAAACCGTAGTCTGGCTTTTTATGGCGGTTTTGGAGCAGTGGCTTCCTCCTTGCTGAGCGGCCTTTCAGGTTATGTCGATATAGGACTTGTTTTACTGTGGATAGATACTTTTGTACCTGTTTCCTCCTGCAGCTTCACAAGGATTGATTTGCACTTTCCGCACCAAAGTACGTTCATCTCTAGGAGACAGAACGCGTCTTCTTCCTGAGGGGTATGAGGGCTGCGTAGTCCCATGGTGTTTATACTTGCGTACTATTGTTTGTACAGATAAACGTGGTACCTTCAGGCGTTTGGAAATTGCTCCCAAGGATGAACCAGACTTTCTAAGGGCTGATTTCTTTTGATTTTCCCATGACGTCAAGCAAAGGCACTGAGTTTGAAGGTAGGCCTTGAAATACATCCACACCTCCAATTGACTCAAATGGTGTCAATTAGCCTATCAGAAGCTTCTAAAGACATGACATAATTTTCTGGAATTTTCCAAGCTGTTTAAAGGCACAGTCAACTTAGTGTAGGTAAACTTCTGACCCACTGGAATTGTGATACAGTGAATTATAAGTGAAATAATCTGCCTGTAAACAATTGTTGGAAAAATGACTTGTGTCATGTACAAATTAGATGTCCTAATCGACTTGCCAAAACAAGAAATGTGTGGAGTGGTTGAAAAACTAGTTTTAATGACTCCAACCTGAGTTGTAAACTTCCCGACTTCGACTGTATGAGAAAATAATTTTTGTTTGCTAATGCCCAAGTTTGACCAAAATGATGGAACAAGTGTAAATGCATGTTTTTAAGAATGCCAAAAAATCAACTATAAAGGTTTATGCCATAGTTTAAGTATGCACAGTATGATTAAATAGTCCATTAGTAGATTTGATCACTGAATTTGTTCAAAATCTGTGACTATCCTAATTTGGCTACTTGTATATTTTTACCGTTTAAAAATGACATTACATGTGACATTACTCTCTGGCCCACAAAGTCAGACTCTGACAAAGTCAAGATCTTCTGGTGGAGTCTGCTGAGAGGTTCTA
This sequence comes from Oncorhynchus mykiss, assembly GCF_013265735.2. NCBI lineage: Eukaryota > Metazoa > Chordata > Actinopteri > Salmoniformes > Salmonidae > Oncorhynchus > Oncorhynchus mykiss. The sequence goes on from NC_048573.1 coordinate 76,203,748, forward strand.
CAGTGCATCATCCCACTGAGGTCCTTCATGGCCATTCAGACCACAACTGTAGTTGTACAACATGACTTTGTATTTTCTGTGTATTTGCATGTCTTTTCATTCCGTTATATTACGCTTTTAAGTTTTTTTTCTTTTAAAGCATCCATTCCATAGTTTGTGTTTGTTTTGATAATCCACTGTTTAAGTTGAAAGGTTAAGGATGTTTACCATAAAATGTCCTATAATTTCTATTATGCTTATTTTAACCTTGAAAATGGCCTTAAAAAAAGTAGTTTTTGTGGGTATTTGTACTTACCTATTAATATTTTTTTTACAACTTTTACTTCACTACATTCCTAAAGAAAATAATGTACTTTCTACTCAAATACATTTTCCACAACATCCAAAAGTACTTGTTACCTACTGTCATCCCTACTGCCTCTGATCTGGAGGACTCACTAAACAGAGAACATCCCTGGTCATCCCTACTGCCTCTGATCTGGAGGACTCACTAAACAGAGAACATCCCTCTGGTCATCCCTACTGCCTCTGATCTGGAGGACTCACTAAACAGAGAACATCCCTGGTCATCCCTACTGACTCTGATCTGGAGGACTCACTAAACAGAGAACATCCCTGGTCATCCCGACTGCCTCTGATATGGAGGACTCACTAAACAGAGAACATCCCTGGTCATCCCTACTGCCTCTGATCTGGAGGACTCACTAAACAGAGAACATCCCTGGTCACCCTACTGCCTCTGATCTGGAGGACTCACTAAACAGAGAACATCCCTGGTCATCTCTACTGCCTCTGATCTGGAGGACTCACTAAACAGAGAACATCCCTGGTCATCTCTACTGCCTCTGATCTGGAGGACTCACTAAACAGAGAACATCCCTGGTCACCCTACTGCCTCTGATCTGGATGACTCACTAAACAGAGAACATCCCTGGTCACCCTACTGCCTCTGATCTGGAGGACTCACTAAACAGAGAACATCCCTGGTCATCTCTACTGCCTCTGATCTGGAGGACTCACTAAACAGAGAACATCCCTGGTCATCCCTACTGTCTCTGATCTGGAGGACTCACTAAACAGAGAACATCCCTGGTCATCCCTACTGCCTCTGATCTGGAGGACTCACTAAACAGAGAACATCCCTGGTCATCCCTACTGCCTCTGATCTGGAGGACTCACTAAACAGAGAACATCCCTGGTCATCCCTACTGTCTCTGATCTGGAGGACTCACTAAACAGAGAACATCCCTGGTCATCCCTACTGTCTCTGATCTGGAGGACTCACTAAACAGAGAACATCCCTGGTCATCCCTACTGCCTCTGATCTGGAGGACTCACTAAACAGAGAACATCCCTGGTCATCCCTACTGTCTCTGATCTGGAGGACTCACTAAACAGAGAACATCCCTGCTCATCCCTACTGTCTCTGATCTGGAGGACTCACTAAACAGAGAACATCCCTGGTCATCCCTACTGTCTCTGATCTGGAGGACTCACTAAACAGAGAACATCCCTGGTCATCCCTACTGCCTCTGATCTGGAGGACTGACTAAACAGAGAACATCCCTGGTCGTCCCTACAGCCTCTGATCTGGAGGACTCACTAAACAGAGAACATCCCTGGTCCTCCCTACTGCCTCTGATCTGGAGGACTCACTAAACAGAGAACATCCCTGGTCCTCCCTACTGCCTCTGATCTGGAGGACTCACTAAACAGAGAACATCCCTGGTCATCCCTACTGCCTCTGATCTGGAGGACTCACTAAACAGAGAACATCCCTGGTCATCTCTACTGCCTCTGATCTGGAGGACTCACTAAACAGAGAACATCCCTGGTCATCCCTACTGCCACTGATCTGGAGGACTCACTAAACAGAGAACATCCCTGGTCCTCCCTACTGCCTCTGATCTGGATGACTCACTAAACAGAGAACATCCCTGGTCATCCCTACTGCCTCTGATCTGGAGGACTCACTAAACAGAGAACATCCCTGGTCATCCCTACTGTCTCTGATCTGGAGGACTGACTAAACAGAGAACATCCCTGGTCGTCCCTACAGCCTCTGATCTGGAGGACTCACTAAACAGAGAACATCCCTGGTCCTCCCTACTGCCTCTGATCTGGAGGACTCACTAAACAGAGAACATCCCTGGTCCTCCCTACTGCCTCTGATCTGGAGGACTCACTAAACAGAGAACATCCCTGGTCATCCCTACTGCCTCTGATCTGGAGGACTCACTAAACAGAGAACATCCCTGGTCATCTCTACTGCCTCTGATCTGGAGGACTCACTAAACAGAGAACATCCCTGGTCATCCCTACTGCCACTGATCTGGAGGACTCACTAAACAGAGAACATCCCTGGTCCTCCCTACTGCCTCTGATCTGGATGACTCACTAAACAGAGAACATCCCTGGTCATCCCTACTGTCTCTAATCTGGAGGACTCACTAAACAGAGAACATCCCTGGTCATCTCTACTGCCTCTGATCTGGAGGACTCACTAAACAGAGAACACCCCTGGTCATCCCTACTGCCTCTGATCTGGAGGACTCACTAAACAGAGAACATCCCTGGTCATCCCTACTGCCTCTGATCTGGAGGACTCACTAAACAGAGAACATCCCTGGTCATCCCTACTGCCTCTGATCTGGAGGACTCACTAAACAGAGAACATCCCTGGTCATCCCTACTGCCTCTGATCTGGAGGACTCACTAAACAGAGAACATCCCTGGTCATCCCTACTGCCTCTGATCTGGAGGACTCACTAAACAGAGAACACCCCTGGTCATCCCTACTGCCTCTGATCTGGAGGACTCACTAAACAGAGAACACCCCTGGTCATCCCTACTGCCTCTGATCTGGAGGACTCACTAAACAGAGAACATCCCTGGTCATCCCTACTGCCTCTGATCTGGAGGACTCACTAAACAGAGAACATCCCTGGTCATCCCTACTGCCTCTGATCTGGTGGACTCACTAAACAGAGAACATCCCTGGTCATCCCTACTGCCTCTGATCTGGTGGACTCACTAAACAGAGAACATCCCTGGTCCTCCCTACTGCCTCTGATCTGGAGGACTCACTAAACAGAGAACATCCCTGGTCATCCCTACTGCCTCTGATCTGGAGGACTCACTAAACAGAGAACATCCCTGGTCATCTCTACTGCCTCTGATCTGGAGGACTCACTAAACAGAGAACATCCCTGGTCATCCCTACTGCCACTGATCTGGAGGACTCACTAAACAGAGAACATCCCTGGTCCTCCCTACTGCCTCTGATCTGGATGACTCACTAAACAGAGAACATCCCTGGTCATCCCTACTGCCTCTGATCTGGAGGACTCACTAAACAGAGAACATCCCTGGTCATCCCTACTGTCTCTGATCTGGAGGACTCACTAAACAGAGAACATCCCTGGTCCTCCCTACTGCCTCTGATCTGGAGGACTCACTAAACAGAGAACATCCCTGGTCCTCCCTACTGCCTCTGATCTGGAGGACTCACTAAACAGAGAACATCCCTGGTCATCCCTACTGCCTCTGATCTGGAGGACTCACTAAACAGAGAACATCCCTGGTCATCTCTACTGCCTCTGATCTGGAGGACTCACTAAACAGAGAACATCCCTGGTCATCCCTACTGCCACTGATCTGGAGGACTCACTAAACAGAGAACATCCCTGGTCCTCCCTACTGCCTCTGATCTGGATGACTCACTAAACAGAGAACATCCCTGGTCATCCCTACTGCCTCTGATCTGGAGGACTCACTAAACAGAGAACATCCCTGGTCATCCCTACTGTCTCTGATCTGGAGGACTCACTAAACAGAGAACACCCCTGGTCATCCCTACTGCCTCTGATCTGGAGGACTCACTAAACAGAGAACATCCCTGGTCATCCCTACTGCCTCTGATCTGGAGGACTCACTAAACAGAGAACATCCCTGGTCATCCCTACTGCCTCTGATCTGGAGGACTCACTAAACAGAGAACATCCCTGGTCATCCCTACTGCCTCTGATCTGGAGGACTCACTAAACAGAGAACATCCCTGGTCATCCCTACTGCCTCTGATCTGGAGGACTCACTAAACAGAGAACATCCCTGGTCATCCCTACTGCCTCTGATCTGGAGGACTCACTAAACAGAGAACATCCCTGGTCATCCCTACTGCCTCTGATCTGGAGGACTCACTAAACAGAGAACATCCCTGGTCATCCCTACTGCCTCTGATCTGGAGGACTCACTAAACAGAGAACATCCCTGGTCATCCCTACTGCCTCTGATCTGGAGGACTCACTAAACAGAGAACATCCCTGGTCATCCCTACTGCCTCTGATCTGGAGGACTCACTAAACAGAGAACATCCCTGGTCATCCCTACTGCCTCTGATCTGGAGGACTCACTAAACAGAGAACATCCCTGGTCATCCCTACTGCCTCTGATCTGGAGGACTCACTAAACAGAGAACATCCCTGGTCATCTACTGCCTCTGATCTGGTGGACTCACTAAACAGAGAACACCCCTGGTCATCCCTACTGCCTCTGATCTGGTGGACTCACTAAACAGAGAACATCCCTGGTCATCCCTACTGCCTCTGATCTGGAGGACTCACTAAACATCCCTACTGTCTCTGATCTGGAGGACTCACTAAACATCCCTATTGTCTCTGATCTGGAGGACTCACTAAACAGAGAACATCCCTGGTCATCCCTACTGCCTCTGATCTGGAGGACTCACTAAACATCCCTACTGTCTCTGATCTGGAGGACTCACTAAACATCCCTACTGTCTCTGATCTGGAGGACTCACTAAACATCCCTACTGTCTCTGATCTGGAGGACTCACTAAACATCCCTATTGTCTCTGATCTGGAGGACTCACTAAACATCCCTACTGCCTCTGATCTGATGGACTCACTAAACAGAGAACACCCCTGGTCATCCCTACTGCCTCTGATCTGGAGGACTCACTAAACAGAGAACATCCCTGGTCATCCCTACTGCCTCTGATCTGGAGGACTCACTAAACAGAGAACATCCCTGGTCATCCCTACTGTCTCTGATCTGGTGGACTCACTAAACATCCCTACTGTCTCTGATCTGGTGGACTCACTAAACAGAGAACATCCCTGGTCATCCCTACTGTCTCTGATCTGGTGGACTCACTAAACAGAGAACAGCCCTGGTCATCCCTACTGCCTCTGATCTGGAGGACTCACTAAACAGAGAACATCCCTGGTCATCCCTACTGCCTCTGGTCTGGAGGACTCACTAAACACAAATGCTTTGTTTGTAAATGATGTCTGAGTGTTGGAGTGTACCCCTGGCTATCTGTAATGATGTCTGAGTGTTGGAGTGTACCCTGGCTATCTGTAATGATGTCTGAGTGTTGGAGTGTACCCCTGGCTATCTGTAATGATGTCTGAGTGTTGGAGTGTACCCTGGCTATCTGTAATGATGTCTGAGTGTTGGAGTGTACCCCTAGCTATCTGTAAATGATGTCTGAGTGTTGGAGTGTACCCTGGCTATCTGTAAATTATGTCTGAGTGCTGGAGTGTTCCCCTGGCTATCTGTAATGATGTCTGAGTGTTGGAGTGTACCCTGGCTATCTGTAATGATGTCTGAGTGTTGGAGTGTACCCCTAGCTATCTGTAAATGATGTCTGAGTGTTGGAGTGTACCCTGGCTATCTGTAAATTATGTCTGAGTGCTGGAGTGTTCCCCTGGCTATCTGTAATGATGTCTGAGTGTTGGAGTGTTCCCCTGGCTATTTGTAATGATGTCTGAGTGTTGGAGTGTACCCCTGGCTATCTGTAATGATGTCTGAGTGTTGGAGTGTACCCTGGCTATCTGTAAATTATGTCTGAGTGCTGGAGTGTACCCCTGGCTATTTGTAATGATGTCTGAGTGTTGGAGTGTACCCCTGGCTATCTGTAATGATGTCTGAGTGTTGGAGTGTACCCTGGCTATCTGTAAATTATGTCTGAGTGCTGGAGTGTTCCCCTGGCTATCTGTAATGATGTCTGAGTGTTGGAGTGTACCCTGGCTATCTGTAAATTATGTCTGAGTGTTGGAGTGTTCCCCTGGCTATTTGTAATGATGTCTGAGTGTTGGAGTGTACCCCTAGCTATCTATAAATGATGTCTGAGTGTTGGAGTGTTCCCCTGGCTAGCCGTAAATTAAACAAGAACATCGTGCCGTCCGGTTTTCTTAATAAGGAATTTAAAATGATTTATACATTTACTTTTAATACTTATGTACATTTAAAACCCAAATACTTTTTAAACCTTTACTCAAGTAGTATTTTATTGGGTAACTTTCACTCGAGTCATTTTCTATAAAGGTATCCTTACTTTTTACGCAAGTATGAGAATTGGGTACTTTTTTCCTCCACTGGTGACAAGACATTACTGAGCAGGGAGACAAGACATTACTGAGCAGGGAGACAAGACATTTTCAGATTTTTTTAGTTGTTTTTTTATATATATATATATATCAAGACATAAAGCAACCAAGATGACAAACCTGTAAAAACATTTTTTTTGTTACAGATAATTATATAAAAAAGAGATTATTTTTTATTTTGTATTTTATTTTTTTTCAACTTTACTTGCTACGTGAAGGAAGGAACTAATTTACAACTGAGCTCAAACCCTGTTTGCTGCTGCACCATTCAATCATTCTTCATAACGAACATTTCCCACCTCTCGGTAAATAAAATGCTCCGTTTCAAAAATACATGTCAACTACATGGAAAACATCACACACACTTGCATACCTAAACATATGTAAAGCAAATAATAATAACAACAACAACAATACACCAAAAGTAATGAGAATGGTTATCAATATCAACAGTTTGTCCGCATTTGGAGGGGGGGGGGGGGGCAGAAAATATCCCAGTTAATTCTCAGAACTCTAAAAAAACAAGGTTTGGAACAAAAAGAACCTTCTAAATTCCATAGATGTCAACAAATGGATTCCGTGGACTATCGACAGGTTGAGACGACGAGGAGCTTTTCTCTCTGCGAATCAATTCCTTTAATTACATTTTTTTATTTTTTATTATTGAAAGTATAAACCAAACAAAAAAAAACATTCACTCGCCTCTTTCGTTCAGTCAAATCTTTCGTTTCTGTTCTTTCATCTTCCGCAGCAGAGCAAGTAACAAAAAGTCCTTATTTACCGGCTCATTAGACCACCAATTCTGAAATAAGTGGCACATTACCTGGCGAATAAAGGCTGTAAAAAAAAAAAAATAACATTGTACTTTTCACCCTGGTTGGCAGTCAGCCAGTGTCCACACACCCTCCAACGAAAGGAAACAGACTAGAGAATTAGAATCCTAAACCTACTACTTCCTTTTCTTTACTTGAGTGAAACTCTCGTTCTTTTTTTTTACTCCCTTGTGGCGCGGGCGAACACAGTGATGTCACAAAGCCGGGACAAATATGAAGTCTTAAATCGGTTGATGATGATGATGATGACGACGACGACGACTCCCCTTCAATGGAGAAACACTCTGTCCTCACCAAGTGCTGTCTGTTTTCCAATATCGGTGTGTTTTTTGTCCCCATGACAACGTGATGACGCTGTGTTCTTCCATAGCAACCGTCTGATCCTTCTACATGTGACCAATCGACCCGAAGCGCAAATGACATCGGACATAAACAGCTATTTGTGCTGTGTAATGACTTGTGTTGATAAACCGTGATGGAGAAAAAGCATGGGACAGAGACGAAAAGAACTAGCTAGCAACTACAGTTAAAACTCCACAGTGTTGTTTTTTTTATAGTATTTTGTTTGTTTGTTGATTTCACCGAAAATCATTAAAAATTAAAAATAAAATAAAAAAGCCAAGAAAAATGTAATTGTGTGCTTTCAACCATTTTAACAGAAGATCAGTAATAAACCAATAGAGAGAACAGGAGGTTGGAAACAAGGTGTCCGTGGGCACCACAACCTCGAGTGACGAGGGCAGGGCTCTGGGATTAATTTCATCTGGGTTTTTCTTGCCGCCATTTTGTGAATGATGGGTGGTTTGGGGGGGGGGGGAGGGGCGACCGGTCTGGGTCCAGGTTTGTGGGCCGGTCTGGGTCCAGGTTTGTGGGCCGGTCTGAGTCCAGGTTTGTGGGGCTGAGGTTGAGGCAAGGATATCGTAGGTAGTTGGTGAGGGGTGTTGTATTCAGTTCAGTAATAGTCATCGTGGACAACAAGGGGAGGAGGAGAAGGAAACTCCCTTTACTGGTCTGATCTGGCCTTCTTTGGACCGGCAGCTTTCCTAAAGGAGAGAAACAACACCAGTCAACAGATGAACATAGACAGGGGGGCTGTTAAAGGAGTCACGAGAGAGCGTTATAGGAGTGGAGCTGAGAGTCAAGACCAGAATAAAAGTTGAGAGTTTAATGTTCACCTGTGTTGAATGTTATAATTGTTTTTTGTTGTTGTGTGCATCTCTGAAGTGATGTTGTATCGAGTCATTTCATGTTGATCTAAGATCTTGATCAGAAACTCTGGCAGAAATACAGCCGGTATGAGGCAAAACGCATCGTACCGGGCTTGGTGGTTTTGTTTGATATCTTGAAAAGTTAATTGCTGACATGCAAAGCGTTTTGGGACTGCATCAACAGCGGACTAATTAAACAAATACCAAAATATCCTAGTGGAGCGTTAGAAGTTGAGCGTAAAGTTAAGAATTATGACAGAGGGGTCACAACTGACTACTCAAGTACTTTGTTCAAATAAATTCATGGCATTTTTAAATTTATTTTTAGGAATGTATAGTTAAATAACCTATTATTTAATGTGGATAAGAGAGACAGAGAGAGACCGACATACAGAGAGAGAGACAGACAGACAGAGAGAGAGAGAGACACAGAGAGAGAGAGAGACACAGAGAGAGACACAGACACAGAGAGAGACAGAGACAGAGAGAGAGAGACAGAGAGACAGAGACACAGAGAGACAGAGACACAGAGAGAGAGACAGAGACACAGAGAGAGAGACAGACAGAGAGAGACAGAGAGAGACAGAGAAAGACAGAAACAGACAGAAACACAGAGACAGACAGACAGACAGAGACAGACAGACAGAGACAGACAGACAGACACAGACAGACAGAGAGAGACCGAGAGAGAGAGACCGAGACAGAGAAACAGAGAGAGATCGAGACAGAGAAACAGAGAGAGACCGAGACAGAGAGAGAAACAGAGAGAGAGGGGGATGAATGGTACTCACATGTCAGGTGAGGAGCCTGGTCTCTTAGCAGTTGGTTTAGCTGCAACGCCATCTTTACCCATCTCTACAGGGAGAGGACATAGGATTGTAATAATATATTTTATTATAGCACTTTTCATTCAAACGAAAATCTCAAAGACGCTTTAAAAACTTGTCAAAGAGTAAATGTGGCAAACACGTTAGCTTTATTTTTATTTTTTAAAGGAAAGAGCATCATGAAGTATGGTTGTTGCTATGGTTGTTGCTATGGTTGTTGCTATGGGGTACATCAATCTTCATTTCAATATATCAAGGTCAACACAAGTCAAGTTTGGATTCGTTCCATTATAAATAACCAGAGTCCTCTGGTTATAATAAAATATCAACCTTTCGTTCATATGTATTGATTGATACAGGGAATTAATTCCCTTTGAGATCAATGGGAGAGCTCTGTTTCACTTAAGTGCAGCACAAACTACAAAAACACAATGAGGAATTAGTGACACGATTCAAACACTTTAGAGAGAGACAGAGGCGGCTAGCTTAGCGTTCCGTACCTTGGAGCCACCTGACCTGCGTGGCAGGGCCGTAACCTTTCTCGTTGCGGGCTGCGATGCGGAAGATGATGGCAGGCTTGGTGGTGTAGTCTATGTGTGCGTTGGAGAGGCTGGACGACTGCACCAGGCAGGAAGGGTTGGGCCCACAGAACACTCGCATGAAAGCCAGCTGGGCTGGGGTGGTGGTGGTGGTGGGCTTGGCCTGCTCCCCGCTCTGGGCGCTCTGGATGGCCAGGTACACCGAGTACTCAATGATCTTACCAGATGTGACCGACGGAGGCTCCCAGGTCAGGTGGGCGCCGTCTGGGCTCTGAGGGGAGAGAGGAGGAGTGGGGAGAGAGAGAAGAAGGGAGAGAGAGAGGGAAGAGGGGAGAGAGAGAGGGAGAGAGAGAGAGGGGAGAGAGGAGGAGTGGGGAGAGAGAGAAGAAGGGAGAGAGAGAGGGAAGAGAGAGAGGGAGAGAGGGAAGAGGGGAGGAGTGGGGAGAGAGAGAGAGGGAAGAGAGACAGAGGAGAGAGAGAGGAGAGTGGAGAGAGGAGAGAGAAGAGAGGAGAGAGAAGAGAGAGAGGGAGACAAATGTAGCATTACTGACCTCTGACATGGTGTGTTCTGAGTTTTGAACACACATTCAAAGAAACAAAATAAACCATTAAAATAATAAATAAATAACGCTCCCTGGGCAAAGGACGTTCAAAAACAAGTTTTTTTAAAACAACTTTCGTAGTTAAATAAATTACACTGAACAAAAAATATAAAAAACACCATGCAACAACTTCTGAGTTACAGTTCATAAGGAAATCAGTCAATTTAAATATATTCATTAGGCCCTAATCTATGGATATCACAACTGGGAATACAGATATGCATCTGTTGGTCACAGATACCTCAGGTAAGGGAGTGGATCAGAAAACCAGTCAGTATCTGGTGGATTTCACATGACTTGGGAATAGATATGAATCTGTTGGTCACAGATACTTAAAAAAAAAGGTAGGGTCGTGGATCAGAGACCCAGTCAGTATCTGGTGTTGCCACCATTAGCCTCATGCAGCGTGACAAATCTCCTTCACATAGAGTGGATCAGGCTGGTGATTGTGGCCTGTTGGAATGTTGTCCCACTCCTCTTCAATGGCTGTGTGAAGTTGCTGGATATTGGGCGGGAACTGGAACACACTGTCGATCCAGAGCATCCCGAACATGCTCAATGGGTGACGTGTCTGGTGAGTATGGAGGCCATGGAAGAAGGGGGCCATTTTCAGCTTCCCGGAATTGTGTACAGATCCTTGTGACATTGGGGCCGTGGACTATCATGCTGAAACATGAGGTGATGGCGGCAGATAAATGGCACGAAAATGGACCTCAGGATCTCGTCCCGGCATCACTGTGCATACAAGTTGCCATTGAAAATAATACAATTGTGTTCATTGTCTGTAGCTTATGCCCGCCCATACCATAGGCCCACCATGGGGAACTCTGTTCACAGCATTTACATCAACAAACCGCTCGCACTCACGACGCCATCTTCCTGGAACAGTTGAAACCGGGATTCATCTGTGAAGAGCAGACTTCGACAGTGTGCCAGTGCCCATCGAAGGTGAGCATTTGCCCTGTTGAGGACGTACGAGCACGCAGATGAGCTTCCCTGAGACCGTTTCTGACAGTTTGTGCAGAAATTCTTCGGTTTTGCAAACCCCCAGTTTCATCAGCTGTCCGGGTGGCTGGTCTCAGACGATCCCCCAGTTTCATCAGCTGTCTGGGTGGCTGGTCTCAGACGATCCCAGTTTCATCAGCTGTCCTGGTGGCTGGTCTCAGACGATCCCACAGTTTCATCAGCTGTCTGGGTGGCTGGTCTCAGACGATCCCAGTTTCATCAGCTGTCTGGGTGGCTGGTCTCAGACGATCCCACAGTTTCATCAGCTGTCTGGGTGGCTGGTCTCAGACGATCCCACAGTTTCATCAGCTGTCCAGGTGGCTGGTCTCAGACGATCCCACAGTTTCATCAGCTGTCTGGGTGGCTGGTCTCAGACGATCCCACAGTTTCATCAGCTGTCCGGGTGGCTGGTCTCAGACGATCCCACAGTTTCATCAGCTGTCTGGGTGGCTGGTCTCAGACGATCCCGCAGGTGAAGAAGCCGGAAGTGGAGGTCCTGGGCTGGCAGTGGTTACACGTGGTCTGCGGTTGTGAGGCCGGATGGACATACTGCCAAATTTTCTAAAACGATGTTGGAGGCGGCTTATGGTAGAGAAATGAACATTCAATTCCCTGGCAACAACTCTGGTGGACATTCCTGCAGTCAGCATGCCAATTGCACGCTCACTTAAAACTTGAGACATCTGTGGCGTTGTGATGTGTGACATATCTGCACATTACATTTAAGAGTGGTCTTTTATTGTTCCCAGCACAAGGTGCACCTGTGTAACGACCATGCTGTTTAATCAGCTTCTTGATATGCCACACCTGTCAAGTAGATGGATTATCTTGGCAAAAGGATAAATACTAACAAGGATGTAAACAAATTTGTGCACAACATTTGAGAGAAATAAGCTTTTTCTGGGATCTTTTATTTCAGCTCCTGAAGCACGGGACCAACACGGTACACGTTGCCTTCATATTTGTTGTGTAAAAATGAAAATGTGTTACCTTGCTGATCTTGATAGCACAGGGAGCTCCGGGGAAGCCTGGTAGACACGTCTTGAAGGCCGAGACCTCTGAGAAGTTCCCCCGACCGCAGGTGTTGATCCCGGCCACTCTGAATTTATAGGCCGTCCCAGGCTGGAGATCCATCTTCTTCATTTGACTGTAGTCTGGGATCGCCCCAGAGTCATCCTACAAGAGCAAGACAAGTTCAGTCACACACACACACACGACGTGATTCAATTAAATTCAAGTTAATTGGTAGCGTACACAGATTTGCAGATGTGATCTAAGATGCAGCTAAATGCTTGTTTCGTTAACTCCAACAGTGCAGTAGTAATACCTAGCAGTACAAAACACACACAATCATAAAAGTAAAAAACAAATCCCAGAACAAGCAGTGACGTTGACCGAAGAAAATGATCTTGGGAGAAGAGATGTGGTAGTAGTGGTCTGAGGTAACACACTTAATGTATTGTAGAGTAGTGGTAGTAGTGGTCTGAGGGAACACACTTAATGTATTGTAGAGTAGTGGTAGTGGAGTAGTGGTCTGAGGGAACACACTTCCGACAGGGTCGGGTATTTGATAGGGAGAACAAAAGTTCCTGTACTTTAACAACTCATGGTGTGATTGTGCTAGTCATAAAGCAAACCCTTCCTCCTTTCCTCGTCTCTTGAGAGTTCTTTCTTCCCGTCCTCACAATGGACGGAGAACCCCCGCTGAATGACTGGACAGGGACAATATATCCAGAGAGACATGATACATTGATGTCTCTCTGGAAGGAGATCCTCGCCCTGAGCTCATCTACTTTATATATAGTATATTTAATATAGTCTGAAGTGGTGAATGGTGTGCCTGCCACCTTCTTCCCCCTGGATGAATAAAGCTACCGTAGAAATTTCAAACAAAGGACCCGAGCTCAGATGGTGGAGTTTCGGCTTGAATTTTTGGTGACCGCCAATCTAATGTCCGAAAGTTATTTTAATGTTGCAGGAAATAATGTAAGAAAAAAAAAAAAAACTGTAAAGTTGTCTAGGAGCTAGAAACAGAGCGACCATGTCCGTCAGCACCCTCTAGTAAATCTGAGGCAAGCTCTATTCATCCTAAACGCAGGAGAAGAGGAAGAAGGTGGCGTGCACCTCAGAGTATATTACTCACTAACGTTCCTGGACAATAAAGTAGATGAGCTCAGGGCGAGGATCTCCTTCCAGAGAGACATCAATGTATCATGTCTCCCTGGATATATTGTCCCTGTCCGTCAGCACCGTCGAGTAAATCATCTAGTAAATAATTTGACATCTTTACCTATGCATTTCATTTACTTCCATCTTTAACTCATTGTAAAGCATCGCTGGGGCAAATACTTCCTTTTTTCCCCAGTAGGGACCACACCCCTATATTAAAAATGTATGCACTTAATGTACTGTAAATGACTGAGGATAAAAGTGTCTGCTAAGTTGTGTGTGTGTGTGTGTGTGTATATATACAGTGCCTTGCGAAAGTATTCGGCCCCCTTGAACTTTGCGACCTTTTGCAACATTTCAGGCTTCAAACATAAAGATATAAAACTGTATTTTTTTGTGAAGAATCAACAACAAGTGGGACACAATCATGAAGTGGAACGACATTTATTGGATATTTCAAACTTTTTTAGCAAATCAAAAACTGAAAAATTGGGCGTGCAAAATTATTCAGCCCCCTTAAGTTAATACTTTGTAGCGCCACCTTTTGCTGCGATTACAGCTGTAAGTCGCTTGGGGTATGTCTCTATCAGTTTTGCACATCGAGAGACTAAATTTTTTTTTCCATTCCTCCTTGCAAAACAGCTCGAGCTCAGTGAGGTTGGATGGAGAGCATTTGTGAACAGCAGTTTTCAGTTCTTTCCACAGATTCTTGATTGGATTCAGGTCTGGACTTTGACTTGGCCATTCTAACACCTGGATATGTTTATTTTTGAACCATTCCATTGTAAATTTTGCTTTATGTTTTGGATCATTGTCTTGTTGGAAGACAAATCTCCGTCCCAGTCTCAGGTCTTTTGCAGACTCCATCAGGTTTTCTTCCAGAATGGTCCTGTATTTGGCTCCATCCATCTTCCCATCAATTTTAACCATCTTCCCTGTCCCTGCTGAAGAAAAGCAGGCCCAAACCATGATGCTTGACAGTGGGGATGGTGTGTTCAGCTGTGTTGCTTTTACGCCAAACATAACGTTTTGCATTGTTGCCAAAAAGTTCAATTTTGGTTTCATCTGACCAGAGCACCTTCTTCCACATGTTTGGTGTGTCTCCCAGGTGGCTTGTGGCAAACTTTAAACGACACTTTTTATGGATATCTTTAAGAAATGGCTTTCTTCTTGCCACTCTTCCATAAAGGCCAGATTTGTGCAATATACGACTGATTGTTGTCCTATGGACAGAGTCTCCCACCTCAGCTGTAGATCTCTGCAGTTCATCCAGAGTGATCATGGGCCTCTTGGCTGCATCTCTTATCAGTCTTCTCCTTGTATGAGCTGAACGTTTAGAGGGACGGCCAGGTCTTGGTAGATTTGCAGTGGTCTGATACTCCTTCCATTTCAATATTATCGCTTGCACAGTGCTCCTTGGGATGTTTAAAGCTTGGGAAATCTTTTTGTATCCAAATCCGGCTTTAAACTTCTTCACAACAGTATCTTGGACCTGCCTGGTGTGTTCCTTGTTCTTCATGATGCTCTCTGCGCTTTTAACGGACCTCTGAGACTATCACAGTGCAGGTGCATTTATACGGAGACTTGATTACACACAGGTGGATTGTATTTATCATCATTAGTCATTTAGGTCAACATTGGATCATTCAGAGATCCTCACTGAACTTCTGGAGAGAGTTTTCTGCACTGAAAGTAAAGGGGCTGAAAAATTTTGCACGCCCAATTTTTCATTTTTTGATTTGTTAAAAAAGTTAAATATCCAATAAATGTCGTTCCACTTCATGATTGTGTCCCACTTGTTGTTGATTCTTCACAAAAAAATACAGTTTTATATCTTTATGTTTGAAGCCTGAAATGTGGCAAAAGGTCGCAAAGTTCAAGGGGGCCGAATACTTTCGCAAGGCACTGCATATTCGAAAAGCACAAAATAAACCAAACGCAATGGATTCTACGCGTCCTCTCTTTCTCGCCTCCTCAAAATATTGGACGAGAAGGTCAGAAGTGTTTTGAGAAGGAGAGGATGAGTGAGCATGAGTGAAAGAGCCCTAGAGAAGCGCTATATAAACCCAATGTAATCATCATAGATTCCATGGTGGCATTATAGTGACTTCAGAACAGCAGCCTTGTTTTTAAGGCGTCTGCTTACTTCCCGGCAGAAACCCTTTGGAAGAGTCACTGCGTATATTATGACAACATTTTGTGAAGTTTGTTTTGGACTTCTGAGAGTTTTTCTTTTTCTTTTCTCCCGACTGTTTGGGCACACAAAAATGTTTCTGAGTGACAAGCCGAAGTTCGGAGCCGAAGTCCATGCCCCATTTGTCAGTGATTGGTCCACAGTGTCAGTGATTGGTCCACAGTGTCAGTGATTGGTCCACAGTGTCAGTGATTGGTCCACAGTGTCAGCGATTGGTCCACAGTGTCAGCGATTGGTCCACAGTGTCAGCGATTGGTCCACAGTGTCAGCGATTGGTCCACAGTGTCAGTGATTGGTCCACAGTAGGGATTCTTCAATAAAGTCGTTGTCACTCAACCAGAGACGACTCGTTCATGCAAATTTCTGTCATTGAGAAATACTGCACTAAATATCTAAAGACGTAAAATCACGACAAAGATCTCCTCTGCAAAAAACATCAAAATGAATGACATGAGTTATCTTAGATTCATTCGGACTTATTTTGAGGAAGTGTAAACAGGCTACGGGCATCTCAAAATGGCCAAAAAGTACTATCAGCGCTTTAAAAAAATTATTATAATTCAAGCCAAGGTCCTTTTAAGGGATTATGTGAGCACAGGCACCAGCCGAACTGAAGCATGCTGATGCCTTAATAGGGTCTTACATCGACAGGGGCCTGGTCATCAGCGTGTAGTGTGTGTGGAGTGTCTTACCACAACAGTGGCTTGGTCGTCAGCGGGTAGTGTGTGTGGTGTGTGTGTGCGTGGTGTGGGAGTGTCTTACATCGACAGTGGCTTGGTCGTCAGCGGGCAAGTAGTAGTGTGTGACCACGGTGTTGGTCACCTTGACGATGCCAACATCAAACCACTGGTTGTCTTTCTTCACCGGGGCTTTGGCCACCGCAGGAGGAGCTCCTTGTCTCTAAATAAACAATATGGGAGTATTAGAAGACAAGGTAATAATCTGGAGTACTAGAAGATAATACTCTGGAGTACTAGAAGGTAATAATCTGGAGTACTAGAAGGTAATAATCTGGAGTACTAGAAGGTAATAATCTGGAGTACTAGAAGGTAATAATCTGGAGTACTAGAAGGTAATAATCTGGAGTACTAGAAGGTAATAATCTGGAGTACTAGAAGGTAATAATCTGGAGTACTAGAAGGTAATAATCTGGAGTACTAGAAGGTAATAATCTGGAGTACTAGAAGGTAATAATTTGGAGTATTAGAAGACAAGGTAATAATCTGGAGTACTAGAAGGTAATAATCTGGAGTATTAGAAGACAAGGTAATAATCTGGAGTACTAGAAGGTAATAATCTGGAGTACTAGAAGACAAGGTAATAATCTGGAGTACTAGAAGGTAATAATCTGGAGTACTAGAAGGTAATAATCTGGAGTACTAGAAGGTAATAATCTGGAGTACTAGAAGGTAATAATCTGGAGTACTAAAAGGTAATAATCTGGAGTACTAGAAGGTAATAATCTGGAGTATTAGAAGACAAGGTAATAATCTGGAGTACTAGAAGGTAATAATCTGGAGTACTAGAAGACAAGGTAATAATCTGGAGTACTAGAAGGTAATAATCTGGAGTACTAGAAGGTAATAATCTGGAGTACTAGAAGGTAATAATCTGGAGTACTAGAAGGTAATAATCTGGAGTACTAGAAGGTAATAATCTGGAGTACTAGAAGGTAATAATCTGGAGTACTAGAAGGTAATAATCTGGAGTACTAGAAGGTAATAATCTGGAGTACTAGAAGGTAATAATCTGGAGTACTAGAAGGTAATAATCTGGAGTACTAGAAGGTAATAATCTGGAGTACTAGAAGGTAATAATTTGGAGTATTAGAAGACAAGGTAATAATCTGGAGTACTAGAAGGTAATAATCTGGAGTATTAGAAGACAAGGTAATAATCTGGAGTACTAGAAGGTAATAATCTGGAGTACTAGAAGACAAGGTAATAATCTGGAGTACTAGAAGGTAATAATCTGGAGTACTAGAAGGTAATAATCTGGAGTACTAGAAGGTAATAATCTGGAGTACTAGAAGGTAATAATCTGGAGTACTAAAAGGTAATAATCTGGAGTACTAGAAGGTAATAATCTGGAGTATTAGAAGACAAGGTAATAATCTGGAGTACTAGAAGGTAATAATCTGGAGTACTAGAAGACAAGGTAATAATCTGGAGTACTAGAAGGTAATAATCTGGAGTACTAGAAGGTAATAATCTGGAGTACTAGAAGGTAATAATCTGGAGTACTAGAAGGTAATAATCTGGAGTACTAGAAGGTAATAATCTGGAGTACTAGAAGGTAATAATCTGGAGTACTAGAAGGTAATAATCTGGAGTACTAGAAGGTAATAATCTGGAGTACTAGAAGGTAATAATCTGGAGTACTAGAAGGTAATAATTTGGAGTATTAGAAGACAAGGTAATAATCTGGAGTACTAGAAGGTAATAATCTGGAGTATTAGAAGACAAGGTAATAATCTGGAGTACTAGAAGGTAATAATCTGGAGTACTAGAAGACAAGGTAATAATCTGGAGTACTAGAAGGTAATAATCTGGAGTACTAGAAGGTAATAATCTGGAGTACTAGAAGGTAATAATCTGGAGTACTAGAAGGTAATAATCTGGAGTACTAAAAGGTAATAATCTGGAGTACTAAAAGGTAATAATCTGGAGGATTAGAAGACAAGGTAATAATCTGGAGTACTAGAAGGTAATAATCTGGAGTATTAGAAGACAAGGTAATAATCTGTAGTATTAGAAGACAAATTAATAATCTGGAGTACTAGAAGGTAATAATCTGGAGTATTAGAAGGTAATAATCTGGAGGATTAGAAGACAAGGTAATAATCTGGAGTATTAGAAGACAAGGTAATAATCTGGAGTATTAGAAGACAAGGTAATAATCTGGAGTATTAGAAGACAAAGTAATAATCTGGAGTATTAGAAGACAAAGTAATAATCTGGAGTACTAGAAGACAATAATCTGGAGTACTAGAAGACAAGGTAATAATCTGGAGTATTAGAAGGTAATAATCTGGAGTATTAGAAGACAAGGTAATAATCTGGAGGATTAGAAGACAAGGTAATAATCTGGAGTACTAAAAGGTAATAATCTGGATGATTAGAAGACAAGGTAATAATCTGGAGGATTAGAAGACAAGGTAATAATCTGGAGTACTAGAAGACAAGGTAATAATCTGGAGGATTAGAAGGTAATAATCTGGAGTATTAGAAGGTAATAATCTGGAGTACTAGAAGGTAATAATCTGGAGTATTAGAAGACAAGGTAATAATCTGGAGTACTAGAAGGTAATAATCTGGAGTACTAGAAGGTAATAATCTGGAGTACTAGAAGGTAATAATCTGGAGTACTAGAAGGTAATAATCTGGAGTACTAGAAGGTAATAATTTGGAGTATTAGAAGACAAGGTAATAATCTGGAGTACTAGAAGGTAATAATCTGGAGTATTAGAAGACAAGGTAATAATCTGGAGTACTAGAAGGTAATAATCTGGAGTACTAGAAGACAAGGTAATAATCTGGAGTACTAGAAGGTAATAATCTGGAGTACTAGAAGGTAATAATCTGGAGTACTAGAAGGTAATAATCTGGAGTACTAGAAGGTAATAATCTGGAGTACTAGAAGGTAATAATCTGGAGTACTAAAAGGTAATAATCTGGAGTACTAAAAGGTAATAATCTGGAGGATTAGAAGACAAGGTAATAATCTGGAGTACTAGAAGGTAATAATCTGGAGTACTAGAAGGTAATAATCTGGAGTACTAGAAGGTAATAATTTGGAGTATTAGAAGACAAGGTAATAATCTGGAGTACTAGAAGGTAATAATCTGGAGTATTAGAAGACAAGGTAATAATCTGGAGTACTAGAAGGTAATAATCTGGAGTACTAGAAGACAAGGTAATAATCTGGAGTACTAGAAGGTAATAATCTGGAGTACTAGAAGGTAATAATCTGGAGTACTAGAAGGTAATAATCTGGAGTACTAGAAGGTAATAATCTGGAGTACTAGAAGGTAATAATCTGGAGTACTAAAAGGTAATAATCTGGAGTACTAAAAGGTAATAATCTGGAGGATTAGAAGACAAGGTAATAATCTGGAGTACTAGAAGGTAATAATCTGGAGTATTAGAAGACAAGGTAATAATCTGTAGTATTAGAAGACAAATTAATAATCTGGAGTACTAGAAGGTAATAATCTGGAGTATTAGAAGGTAATAATCTGGAGGATTAGAAGACAAGGTAATAATCTGGAGTATTAGAAGACAAGGTAATAATCTGGAGTATTAGAAGACAAGGTAATAATCTGGAGTATTAGAAGACAAAGTAATAATCTGGAGTATTAGAAGACAAAGTAATAATCTGGAGTACTAGAAGACAATAATCTGGAGTACTAGAAGACAAGGTAATAATCTGGAGTATTAGAAGGTAATAATCTGGAGTATTAGAAGACAAGGTAATAATCTGGAGGATTAGAAGACAAGGTAATAATCTGGAGTACTAAAAGGTAATAATCTGGATGATTAGAAGACAAGGTAATAATCTGGAGGATTAGAAGACAAGGTAATAATCTGGAGTACTAGAAGACAAGGTAATAATCTGGAGGATTAGAAGGTAATAATCTGGAGTATTAGAAGGTAATAATCTGGAGGATTAGAAGGTAATAATCTGGAGTACTAGAAGGTAATAATCTGGAGGATTAGAAGACAAGGTAATAATCTGGAGTACTAGAAGGTAATAATCTGGAGGATTAGAAGACAAGGTAATAAACATCCTTTAACATCTATCTCTGGAAATAGGGTCAAAAAGATTATATTTTTTGACAAAATATTCTACTTAGACAGTAAATCTCAAGAAAACTAATAATTTTTCAGTATCAAGAGGTGAACATAAATCCGAGACATCTAACAATCAATCAACAGATGACAACATTTCAGACAAGGTTCAGTCCACTCACCCCTGCAGCAGACTCTATGCCGTTAGCCACCTCTGCCAGGGTCGCAGCTGCCTGCATCTTAGCCGGACTGGCCACCATCATGGGCTGAGTTTTAGCAGGGGTTGCCACCATCATGGGCTGAGTCTTAGCAGGGGTTGCCACCATCATGGGCTGAGTCTTAGCAGGGGTTGCCACCATCATGGGCTGAGTCTTAGCAGGGGTTGCCACCATCATGGGCTGAGTCTTAGCCGGGGTTACCACCATCATGGGCTGAGTCTTAGCCGGGGTTGCCACCATCATGGGCTGAGTCTTAGCAGGGGTTGCCACCATCATGGGCTGAGTCTTAGCCGGGGTTGTCACCACCATGGTGCAGGTTGGGGCTAGCCGGGCCACCGCCTGGGTCACTGCTGCAGCCAGCTCCTGGCCGTTACTCTCTGACGCCGGGTCGTTCAGGCTGTCTGCTGGGGCCAGGCCCTCTGTGGGCTGGGTCAGATCAAACTTCATTTACACAGCACATTTCTTCACAAAAACCAATCGGTTTATAGATTTAATACGAATCGCTTCACCGACACGCATCGAGTGCATTGGTCCGCGGGACCCCAAACCGACCCAAATGTTACACGCATCGGTCTCAAAATCAATTAAAACGTTACGAATCGCTGGTTCATATTTTTTTCCCATCTGAAATGTCTTTCTTTCTACCATCCCAAAAAAAAAACAACATTTTCTGACAACGGTGTCCTTCCCCTCCAGTGTCAATCTAAACATGCAACTGGGAGCTTGCTACAGCCCTTCTTAAACTGGTTTCTACTTAACTGGGAGCTTGCTACATCCCTTCTTACGCTGGTTTCTACTTAAGGGCTGTAGCAAGCTCCCAGTTAAGTAGAAACCAGCGTAAGAAGGGATGTAGCAAGCTCCCAGTTCTTACGCTGGTTTCTACTTAACTGGGAGCTTGCTACAGCCCTTCTTAAACTGGTTTCTACTTAACTGGGAGCTTGCTACAGCCCTTCTTACGCTGGTTTCTACTTAAGGAAAATGGGAAAATGACTTCATGGATCCTTTGGAAACAACAGTTATTTGACAGGCTTATATGGTGGTGGAGACGCTATATTAATGTTTGCCTGATCTGGCTGAGAAGATAAGTTTGTTTCCTTCCACCAATACCATAACAAAATTAACCATAACATCAAACTAACTATGGAGTACAGCAAGGATAACTACACATTTTTTGGGGACCTTGAGATCACTAAAAATGACATCAAACCTTAGGAAGCCTACAGATGGGAATTACCATCCTGAGGGCAAGACAGCTTTCACCCCCCCCCCAAAAAAAGTCTAAAAGAGAACATTTCAAAACGGCCAATTCCAAAGAGTCCACAGAATTTGCGATCAAGAAACAGACCACAGTGTCAAATCTGCTGAATTGGAGAATCTCTGTTACAGCGCTCAGATCCTGAAAGATGCCGTTATAAGAGCCGGGACGACACATTAATGTGTTAGATAATATATCACAGAACCAGAAAACATTCTAAAAAAGAATCATTAAAAATAATTTGGGGGAATCATCCAAAGTGATACGCTACTAAGCCAAGTCTTTCACTGAGCCACCAGTCCTACCCTTTAAGAGATGCCCTACCTTTTAAGAGATGTCCTACCTTTTAAGAGATGTCCTACCCTTTAAGAGATGTCCTACCCTTTAAGAGATGTCCTAACCTAAATTACAAAATTAGTCCACAGCTATCTTCCGGGTGACTCTCAAAACACTTGGCTTGACCAATAAAACCCAAACGGCTCATTTTGTACATGTAACCAGGGAAAACATTGTAGAAATATAGCAACGGGAATAAGTATTTTGTTGACTCAGCTAAAATAGAATCAAGTTGAAGCATTGAATGAACAGCAAAAACCACTCGTTCACCGACAGATTGGAATGGCCACAGCGCAAGGTGTTTTACATTGGATGGACAAAGAGACACCGTCAAGACCGCTTAACGGAACACAAATCGGCTCCATACGGGTAGCCAATGAAGAATAACCCATGGCAAAGGGCACTACAAGTCCTCCACTACAAGCTATGGGTATTGATCATGTTCCGGCCTCAATTAGAAAATGGGACCTTCTCTTAAACAGCTAAACCAAAAAGGGAACGTTTTTGGATGTACAAACTACAGGCCACTAAATACCCTGGTTTAAATGAAGATCTGGATTTACAAACTACAGGCCACTAAATACCCTGGTTTAAATGAAGATAAGGATTTACAAACTACAGGCCACTAAATACCCTGGTTTAAATGAAGATATGGATTTACAAACTACAGGCCACTAAATACCCTGGTTTAAATGAAGATCTGGATTTACAAACTACAGGCCACTAAATACCCTGGTTTAAATGAAGATAAGGATTTACAAACTACAGGCCACTAAATACCCTGGTTTAAATGAAGATCTGGATTTACAAACTACAGGCCACTAAATACCCTGGTTTAAATGAAGATAAGGATTTACAAACTACAGGCCACTAAATACCCTGGTTTAAATGAAGATATGGATTTACAAACTACAGGCCACTAAATACCCTGGTTTAAATGAAGATATGGATTTACAAACTACAGGCCACTAAATACCCTGGTTTAAATGAAGATAAGGATTTACAAACTACAGGCCACTAAATACCCTGGTTTAAATGAAGATATGGATTTACAAACTACAGGCCACTAAATACCCTGGTTTAAATGAAGATATGGATTTACAAACTACAGGCCACTAAATACCCTGGTTTAAATGAAGATATGGATTTACAAACTACAGGCCACTAAATACCCTGGTTTAAATGAAGATATGGATTTACAAACTACAGGCCACTAAGTACCCTGGTTTAAATGGAGATATGGATGTACAAACTACAGGCCACTAAATACCCTGGTTTAAATGGAGATATGGATGTACAAACTACAGGCCACTAAATACCCTGGTTTAAATGTAAAAGTAAAACTAAAT
Organism: Oncorhynchus mykiss; assembly: GCF_013265735.2. Lineage (NCBI taxonomy): Eukaryota > Metazoa > Chordata > Actinopteri > Salmoniformes > Salmonidae > Oncorhynchus > Oncorhynchus mykiss. Next base: position 76,227,486 of record NC_048573.1, read on the forward strand.
GCATGCTCTTCAACCGATCACTACCTGCACCTACCCGCCTGTCCAACATCACTACTCTGGACGGCTCTGACTTAGAATACGTGGACAACTACAAATACTTAGGTGTCTGGTTAGACTGTAAACTCTCCTTCCAGACCCATATCAAACATCTCCAATCCAAAGTTAAATCTAGAATTGGCTTCCTATTTCGCAACAAAGCATCCTTCACTCATGCTGCCAAACATACCCTTGTAAAACTGACCATCCTACCAATCCTCGACTTTGGCGATGTAATTTACAAAATAGCCTCCAATACCCTACTCAACAAACTGGATGCAGTCTATCACAGTGCAATCCGTTTTGTCACCAAAGCCCCATATACTACCCACCATTGCGACCTGTACGCTCTCGTTGGCTGGCCCTCGCTTCATACTCGTCGCCAAACCCACTGGCTCCATGTCATCTACAAGACCCTGCTAGGTAAAGTCCCCCCTTATCTCAGCTCGCTGGTCACCATAGCATCTCCCACCTGTAGCACACGCTCCAGCAGGTATATCTCTCTAGTCACCCCCAAAACCAATTCTTTCTTTGGCCGTCTCTCTTTCCAGTTCTCTGCTGCCAATGACTGGAACGAACTACAAAAATCTCTGAAACTGGAAATACTTATCTCCCTCACTAGCTTTAAGCACCAACTGTCAGAGCAGCTCACAGATTACTGCACCTGTACATAGCCCACATATAATTTAGCCCTATCAACTACCTCTTTCCCAACTGTATTTAATTTATTTATTTATTTTGCTCCTTTGCACCCCATTATTTTTATTTCTACTTTGCACATTCTTCCATTGCAAAACTACCATTCCAGTGTTTTACTTGCTATATTGTATTTACCTTGCCACCAAGGCCTTTTTTTGCCTTTACCTCCCTTCTCACCTCATTTGCTCACATTGTATATAGACTTGTTTATACTTTATTATTGACTGTATGTTTGTTTTACTCCATGTGTAACTCTGTGTTGTTGTATCTGTCGAACTGCTTTGCTTTATCTTGGCCAGGTCGCAATTGTAAATGAGAACTTGTTCTCAACTTGCCTACCTGGTTAAATAAAGGTAAAATAAATAAATAAATAAATAAATAAAATGAAGATAAGGATTTACAAACTACAGGCCACTAAGTACCCTGGTTTAAATGGAGATATGGATTTACAATCTACAGACCACTAAATACCCTGGTTTAAATGAAGATATGGATTTACAAACTACAGGCCACTAAATACCCTGGTTTAAATGGAGATATGGATTTACAATCTACAGACCACTAAATACCCTGGTTTAAATGAAGATCTGGATTTACAAACTACAGGCCACTAAGTACCCTGGTTTAAATGAAAATATGGATTTACAAACTACAGGCCACTAAGTACCCTGGTTTAAATGGAGATATGGATTTACAATCTACAGGCCACTAAATACCCTGGTTTAAATGGAGATATGGATTTACAATCTACAGGCCACTAAGTACCCTGGTTTAAATGGAGATATGGATGTACAAACTACAGGCCACTAAATACCCTGGTTTAAATGGAGATATGGATTTACAATCTACAGACCACTAAATACCCTGGTTTAAATGAAGATATGGATTTACAAACTACAGGCCACTAAATACCCTGGTTTAAATGGAGATATGGATTTACAATCTACAGGCCACTAAGTACCGTGGTTTAAATGGAGATATGGATTTACAATCTACAGACCACTAAATACCCTGGTTTAAATGAAGATCTGGATTTACAAACTACAGGCCACTAAGTACCCTGGTTTAAATGAAAATATGGATTTACAAACTACAGGCCACTAAGTACCCTGGTTTAAATGGAGATATGGATTTACAATCTACAGGCCACTAAATACCCTGGTTTAAATGGAGATATGGATTTACAATCTACAGGCCACTAAGTACCCTGGTTTAAATGGAGATATGGATGTACAAACTACAGGCCACTAAATACCCTGGTTTAAATGGAGATATGGATTTACAATCTACAGACCACTAAATACCCTGGTTTAAATGAAGATATGGATTTACAAACTACAGGCCACTAAATACCCTGGTTTAAATGGAGATATGGATTTACAATCTACAGGCCACTAAGTACCGTGGTTTAAATGGAGATATGGATTTACAATCTACAGACCACTAAATACCCTGGTTTAAATGAAGATCTGGATTTACAAACTACAGGCCACTAAGTACCCTGGTTTAAATGAAAATATGGATTTACAAACTACAGGCCACTAAGTACCCTGGTTTAAATGAACATTTACATTTCTCTCCTTTCCTGTGGGGTCGTGAGAGGTCCCTTCGCTGTCATCTAGTGGACGTTATGCTGTTTCGACTGCTGTGGTCCATGTTTGCTGTGATCTCGTGGAGTATAAAACAGATCTCTCCTATTCTTACCACTGTTCAAAAAAGGTTACAACTACGTTTCTAGTGGTTCTGATGCTTCTAGCATCGAGTTGAATTTTGAAAACACACCTACACTATTTCACTTGTTAATGTGAAATAGTATCGCTGACCGCCACGGGGCGGCAGGGTAGCCTAGTGGTTAGAGCGTTGGACTAGTAACCGGAAGGTTGTGAGTTCAAACCCCCGAGCTGACAAGGTACAAATCTGTCGTTCTGCCCCTGAACAGGCAGTTAACCCACTGTTCCTAGGCCGTCATTGTAAAATAAGAATTTGTTCTTAACTGACTTGCCTAGTTAAATAAAGGTAAAAATAAAAAAAAAATTAAAAAAAAGTGTTGTCCAATAAATGCTGTAACCACTCCCTCTTCAAATCCGGGGTTGATTGGAAAAAACTGCTAAAAAAATAAAAATAAAAAAATAAAGAGGACATTGTATGATCATATCTTTGTACTCCCTGACGAAGGCCATGCAGCCCAAACGCCTCAGTTTCCATTCAACAAATCAAGGCATTTTAATGAATTTAGCTGAACAACCCCAAAATCACTGCTGAGTTTATATTACCTTTACCATCAGCAATAGTTGTGGTAGTTTTGCTTGAAGCAATCAGTAATTAAAATGGTCTTTAAAAAAAAACATGTATTTAAGATATACAGGGTAAAGTTGATCATTTCACAGCGAAGAACGCAAATCACGTTTGCTACCCTTCCCTGCATGGTTGAAGAAGAGGTTTGGGCGCCTCAGGCTCTGCACACTCCTGGATTACATCACACCTGGCAGGTCTCTCCTGCCAGGTGACGATCTGTGTCTGCACCATGTAATGTCATTACTGGTGTTCCCCAGGGTTCAGTTCTAGGCCCTCTCCTCTCTATACACCAAGTCACTCAGCTCTGTCATATGATCACATATCACCCCACTAGCTCAGCAGCTCTCCTTCCCCACTAGCTCAGCAGCTCTCCTTCCCCACTAGCTCAGCAGCTCTCCTTCCCCACTAGCTCAGCAGCTCTCCTTCCCCAGCAGCCCAGCACTACCTCCCCTCCCCAGCAGCCCAGCACTACCTCCCCTCCCCACCAGCCCAGCACTACCTCCCCTCCCCAGCAGCACAGCACTACCTCCCCTCCCCAGCAGCACAGCACTACCTCCCCTCCCCAGCAGCACAGCACTACCTCCCCTCCCCACCAGCACTACCTCCCCACCAGCACTACCTCCTCACCAGCACTACCTCCCCTCCCCAGCAGCCCAGCACCACCTCCCCTCCCCACCAGCACAGCACTACCTCCCCTCCCCAGCAGCCCAGCACTACCTCCCCTCCCCACCAGCCCAGCACTACCTCCCCTCCCCAGCAGCACAGCACTACCTCCCCTCCCCAGCAGCCCAGCACTACCTCCCCTCCCCACCAGCCCAGCACTACCTCCCCTCCCCACCAGCCCAGCACTACCTCCCCTCCCCACCAGCCCAGCACTACCTCCCCTCCCCAGCAGCACAGCACTACCTCCCCTCCCCAGCAGCACAGCACTACCTCCCCTCCCCACCAGCCCAGCACTACCTCCCCTCCCCAGCAGCACAGCACTACCTCCCCTCCCCACCAGCACAGCACTACCTCCCCCCCCAGCAGCACTACCTCCCCTCCCCAGCAGCACAGCACTACCTCCCCTCCCCAGCAGCACAGCACTACCTCCCCCCCCCCAGCAGCACTACCTCCCCTCCCCAGCAGCCCAGCACTACCTCCCCTCCCCAGCAGCCCAGCACTACCTCCCCAGCAGCACAGCACTACCCCCCCCCCCCCCCCCCCAGCACTACCTCCCCTCCCCACCAGCCCAGCACTACCTCCCCCCCCCAGCAGCCCAGCACTATCTCCCCCCCCCAGCAGCCCAGCACTACCTCCCCCCCCCCCAGCAGCCCAGCACTACCTCCCCACCAGCACTACCTCCCCTCCCCACCAGCCCAGCACTACCTCCCCTCCCCACCAGCCCAGCACTACCTCCCCCCCCCCAGCAGCCCAGCACTACCTCCCCACCAGCACTACCTCCCCTCCCCACCAGCCCAGCACTACCCCCCCCCCCCCAGCAGCACAGCACTACCTCCCCTCCCCAGCAGCACAGCACTACCCCCCCCCCCCCCCACCAGCCCAGCACTACCTCCCCTCCCCACCAGCCCAGCACTACCTCCCCTCCCCACCAGCCCAGCACTACCTCCCCTCCCCAGCAGCACTACCTCCCCTCCCCACCAGCCCAGCACTACCTCCCCACCAGCACTACCTCCCCACCAGCACTACCTCCCCACCAGCTCTACCTCCCCACCAGCTCTACCTCCCCACCAGCTATCTTACGACGAACGCAGTAATTATGTCTCCAGGAGAGAGCGCCTGCTAAAAGAATACGATGAACGAACTGAACTGTAAGAGAAGCTCATTCAAGTCCATCAAACTTCCAAATGGTCTGAACCATTCCATTATGAGCGGTGACATCCACAGCTGTGATATATATTAGAATTGAAAATTAATGTGTTTATGCAACAAACTTTAGTGTATCGAATCACATCGCACCGTTTCAAATTAAGACGTATAGTTCAAGAGGTCAACATATCTAGAATCGTTTCAAATTAAGATGTATGGTTCAAGAGGTCAACATATCTAGAATCGTTTCAAATTAAGACGTATGGTTCAAGAGGTCGACATATCTAGAATCGTTTCAAATTAAGATGTATGGTTCAAGAGTCGACATATCTAGAATCGTTTCAAATTAAGATGTATGGTTCAAGAGTCGACATATCTAGAATCGTTTCAAATTAAGATGTATGGTTCAAGAGTCGACATATCTAGAATCGTTTCAAATTAAGATGTATGGTTCAAGAGTCGACATATCTAGAATCGTTTCAAATTAAGATGTATGGTTCAAGAGTCGACATATCTAGAATCGTTTCAAATTAAGATGTATGGTTCAAGAGTCGACATATCTAGAATCGTTTCAAATTAAGATGTATGGTTCAAGAGTCGACATATCTAGAATCGTTTCAAATTAAGACGTATAGTTCAAGAGGTCAACATATCTAGAATCGTTTCAAATTAAGACGTATGGTTCAAGAGGTCGACATATCTAGAATCGTTTCAAATTAAGATGTATGGTTCAAGAGGTCGAAATATCTAGAATCGTTTCAAAAACGTATGGTTCAAGAGGTCGACATATCTAGAATCGTTTCAAAAACGTATGGTTCAAGAGGTCGACATATCTAGAATCGTTTCAAATTAAGACGTATGGTTCAAGAGGTCGACATATCTAGAATCGCATCGAATCATCTTGAAAATGAAACGAACAGACAGACTGATGAAGAAAGCAAAACAACGGTGGACTGACCTGGTTGTGCTGTGCTGCTGCCGCCGCCGCCGCCGCCTGGGCCAGAGCCTGGGCTTCCTGCAGCTGTTGTTGTTGATGTACCAGGGCTGCCAGCTCAGCCTGAGTCAACACAATGGGGATGGTGGTGGTTTGGTGCTGGCCCTCCTGGCCACTGTCTCCTTCATCTGGAGGGGGGGGGGGGGGGGGTGAGACTCGTTACCATCTACCAAACTGCTAACTAGGGCTGGGTGATATATCTATTAATTTGAATGTATGTTTTTTGGCACGATATTACAAACGCCAGTACTGCAGGAATATTTTATTTTAACGAGTTAATGAGTTAAGTCCGCTTGTTCTCATTTTCATCTTTTTGGTATCATCTCCTTCGCTCCTTCTGTGCAATGACTATAGGCTGTACCTTCCAACGCACGCACGCACGCACACACACACACACACACACACACACACACACACACACACACACACACACACACACACACACACACACACACACACACACACACACACACACACACACACACACACACACACACACACACTCCTCTGACAGCGGTTTCATCCATTTGAGGTTTGGTCCAACAGAAATCAAGTCATATGGAACTGAAATGCGTGGAGATATTATATTTTACTGTAAAAAAAGAGATGTTTAACTGCCTACCGATACCATGTTGTGTTTCAACTCGTGGAATTGCACGCAGAGCAGACGCTACTAAAAACGGGATTATAAAATGAACATTTGAATCTGGAAAATCAGTTTGTTTGCGCGCGACATTTCAGTACCACGTAACGATAGCGCATCTAAACCAAATACCATTACATCGGCCGCCGAGTCAGCGTTTGTAGACTAGCTGTTTATACTAACTCGTTCTCATTCTGAATCACTTGATTTCAAAATCTTTATTTTTACTTTTTTTTACTCTCTACCCCCTTTTCTCCCAAATGTCATGACATCCAGTTACAGTCTTGTCCCATCGCTAAAACTCCCGTACAGACTCGGGAGAGAGCCATGTGTCCTCCGAAACACGACCCTGCCAAGCCACACTGCTCGCTGAACCCGGAAGCCAATGTGCCGGAGAAAACAACGACCGAAGTCGGCACTGCGCCCGGCCCACCACAAGGAGTCGCTAGAGCGCGATGGGTCAAGGACATCCCGGTCGACCAAACAATCCTCGCATCCGAACCACGCTGGGCCAATTCTGACCAAATATAAGCCTGATTGAAGCCTAATGTAAAATTGTAACTGATGCACAACATCTTCTCGGGGTTGTTTTCCAACAGAAATGCGTGTGTGTGCGCGTGTGTGTGTCTACTCACTCAAGACAGCGTGCTGTGCGGCCTGCAGGACAGCCTGTATGGCCATGGCCTGGGCTGTGTGTGTGTGTGTGTGTGTGTGTGTGTGTGTGTGTGTGTGTGTGTGTGTGTGTGTGTGTCTACTCACTCATGACAGCGTGCTGTGCGGCCTGCAGGACAGCCTGTATGGCCATGGCCTGGGCTGTGTGTGTGTGTGTGTGTGTGTGTGTGTGTGTGTGTGTGTGTGTGTGTGTGTGTGTGTGTGTGTCTACTCACTCATGACAGCGTGCTGTGCGGCCTGCAGGACAGCCTGTATGGCCATGGCCTGGGCTGTGTGTGTGTGTGTGTGTGTGTGTGTGTGTGTGTGTGTCTACTCACTCATGACAGCGTGCTGTGCGGCCTGCAGGACAGCCTGTATGGCCATGGCCTGGGCTGTGTGTGTGTGTGTGTGTGTCTACTCACTCATGACAGCGTGCTGTGCGGCCTGCAGGACAGCCTGTATGGCCATGGCCTGGGCATTAGCCTCCTCAGTAGCAGCGTGCTGTGCTGCCTCCTCGGCTGCAGCGGTAACAGCCAGCTCCTCGGGGGTTAAACCCGTCACCATCAGGGTCTGCTGGCCCCCTGCGTCACCTTCAGACATCAGCTCCGCAGGCAGGCCCTAGGAGGCAAATAATTGTTTTGAACTTTTTTTTCAATGTTACTAAAAATGTTTTGTTGAAACACACAATTTAGTCGCTCGTGTGTGCTGCTGGGAGGAAACAGCGTTTCATTCTGTGGCCTTTTCCAAGACATGACAGAGGACCTGTGGATGGTGGTTCCCTTCCGTGTGTGTTGCACTGTATGTATATATACACACAGTACCAGTCAAAAGTTTGGACACAGCTACTCATTCAAAGGGGTTTTTCTTTATTCGTAAAAGGTTCTACATTGTAGAATAATAGTGAAGACATGAAAACTATAAAATTAACACACATGGTAATGTAGTTACCAAAGAAAGTGTTGACTTCTTTGGGACTGGGGGGGGCAGTATTGAGTAGCTTGGATGAATAAGGTGCCCAGAGTAAACTGCCTGCTACTCAGGCCCAAAAGCTAGAATAATGTATATAATTAGTAGATTTGGATAGAAAACACTCTGAAGTTTCTAAAAAAAAAAATGTTTGCATGATGTCTGTCAGTATAACAGAACTCATATGGCAGGCGAAAACCTGAGAAAAAGGAAGTGGTAAATCTGAGGTTTGTAGTTTTTCCAAGTCATTGCCAATCCAAGATAGAGTGTAAATTTGGTCCGATTGCAGTTCCTAAGGCTTCCACTAGATGTCGACAGTCTTTTACAACCTTGTTTCAGGCTTCTACTATGAAGGGGGAGCGAATAAGAGCTGTTTGACGAAGAGGTCTGGCAGAGTGCCATGAGCTAAGTCAGACGCGCGGCCGTGAGAGCGAGCCGAGTTCCTTTTCATTTCTAAAGACTAAAGTCCGGTTGAAACATTATTGAAGATTTATGATAAAAACACCCTAAAGATTGTTTCTATACTTCGTTTGACATGTTTCTACGAACTGTAATATAACTGACTTTTCGTCTGAACTAATTGCTCACGCACTTTATCGAACAAAACAAACATTTGTGGGACTGGGATTCCTGGGAGTGCATTCCGAAGATCATCAAAGGTAAGTTAATATTTATAACGCTATTTCTGAGTTTTGTGACACCTTTCCTTCTTTGGAAAATGGCTGTAAGTGTAACGGATGTGAAACGGCTAGCTTAGTTAGCGGTGGTGCTGGTGTAACGGATGTGAAACGGCTAGCTTAGTTAGCGTGGGCGCTAAATAGCGTTTCAATCAGTGACGTCACTTGCTCTGAGACCTTGAAGTAGTAGTTCCCCCTTTGCTCTGCAAGAGCCGCGGCTTTTGTGGAGCGATGGGTAACGATGCTTCGAGGGTGACTGTTGATGTGTGCAGAAGGTCCCTAGTTCGCGCCCGGGTATGGGCGAGGGGACGGTCTAAATTTGTACTGTTACATATGGAGGAATTTTAATTATGATAATTTTTTTGCTGCAAAGCCTTTTTAAAAAATCTGACACACAGGTTGCATTAAGGAGAAGTTTCTTTAATTGTGTGTTTAACACTTGTATCTTTTATCAATGTTTATGGTGAGTATTTCTGTCATTTGATGTGGCTTTCACCTGATGTTTATTTGAGACAATGCATTTCTGAACACAACGCACCAATTTCAAATGAGGATTTTTGGACATAAAGATTAACTTTATAGAACAAAAAACAAAAAACACACATTTATTGTCTAACATGGGATCCTGCCATCCGGCGAAGATCAAAGGTTAGTGATTTCATTTTAAAGTTTATATTTCTGACTTTTGTGACACCTCTCCTTGGTTGGAAAATGGCTGTATGGTTTTCTGTGGCTAGGTGCTGACCTAACATAATCGCAAGGTGTGCTTTCGCCGTAAAGCCTTTTTGAAATCGGACACTGTGGCTGGATTCACGAGAAGTGCATCTTTAAAATGGTGTATAATACTTGTATGTTTGAGGAATTTTAATCGTGAGATTTCTGTTGCTTTGAATTTGGCGCCCTGCAATTTCACTGGCTGTTGGCGAGAAGTTAAATATAAATATATATTTTATAATTTGAGATTCTTCAAAGTAGCCACCCTGTGCCTTGATGACAGCTTTGCACACTCTTGGCATTCTCTCAACCAGCTTCACCTGGAATGCTTTTCCAACAGTCTTGAAGGAGTTACCACATATGCTGAGCACTTGTTGGCTGCTTTTCCTTCACTCTGCGGTCCAACTCAGCACAAACCATTTCAATTTGGTTGAGGCGATTGTGGAGGCCAGGTCATCTGATGCACTACTCCATCACTCTTCTTCTTAGTCAAACAGCACTTACACAGCCTGGAGGTGTTGGGTCATTGTCCTGTTGAAAAACAAAACGTGGCCCACTAAACCCAAACCAGATGGGATGGAGCATCGCTGCAGAATGCTGTGGTAGCCATGCTGGTTAAGTGTTCCTTGAATTCTAAATAAATCACTGACTGTGTCACCAGCAAAGCACCATCACACCTCCTCCTCCTCCATGCTTCACAATGGGAACCACACATGCGGAGATCATCCGTTGACATACTATGCGTGCCACAAAGACACGGCAGTTGGAACCAAAACCCCCAAAATGTGGACTCATCAGACCAAAAGGACAGATTTTCACCGGTCTAATGTCCATTGCTCATTTTTCTTGGTCCAAGCAAGTCGCTTCTTATAGGTGTCCTTTAGAAGTGGTTTCTTTGCCGCAATCAACCTTGATGTTTAGATGAGTCTGTTACTTGAACTCTGTGAAGCATCCTCTGCAGCAGAGGTAACTCTGGGTCTTCCATTCCTGTGGCGGTCCTCATGAGAGACCGTTTCATCATAGCAGAGGTAACTCTGGGTCTTCCTTTCCTGTGGCGGTCCTCATGAGAACCAGTTCCATCATAGCCCTTGATGGTTTTTGCGAATGCACTTCATGAAATCTTCAAAGTTATTGAAATGTTCCGTATTGACTGACTTTCATGTTTTAAAGTAATGATGAACTGTCGTTTCTCTTTGCTTATTTGAGCTGTTCTTGCCATTATATGGACTTGGTCTTTCACCAAATAGGGCTTCTTCTGTATAACACCTTGTCACAACACAACTGATTGGCTCATACGCATTAAGAAGGAAGAAATTCCACAACTTTTACCAAGGCACACCTGTTAATTGAAATGCATTCCAGGTGACTACCCCATGAAGCTGGTTGAGAGAATGCCAAGAGTGTGTAAAGCTGTCATCAAGGCAAAGGGTGGCTACTTTGAAGAATCTCAAATAGAAAATATATTTTGATTTGTTAAACACTTTTTTTTGGTTACGACATGATTCCATATGTGTTATTTCATAGTTTTGATGTCTTCACTATTATTCTACAATGTAGAAAATAGTAAAAATAAAGAAAAACCCTGGAATGAGCATGCGTGTCCAAACGTTTGACAGGTAATATACACATCAGTATGTATCGTACTGTACCTCCTGCTCCCCCTGGTTCTGTTCCTCCATGCCCTCCACATGGACCTGTATCCCAGCTGCAGCAGCCTCTTCCAGGGTCACGACCCTCACTGTGCCCTCTGGGAGACAGTCCGTCTGCATGGCCTCCTCTCCCTCTATACATGCCGCCACCATCGCCTCAGACGACCCAGACATCGACGAAATCTCCTGGTGGAAGGAAGGAAGGAAGGGTCGGGGACAGGAAGGCTTGATCGGTCAAAAGTAACATGATCCCAAAATAAACACCTCTAACAGTCTGTTAGTGCAGTGAGTGTCTGAACCAGCTAACCACAACTTTGAGAGTAAACACTAGAACAGCCGTGTGTGTGTGTGTGGTGTGTGGCCCTTACAGGTACGGAGGGTCCAGGTGTGGGTGTGGACTGGGTAACCGTGGTAACTGCTCGGCCAGCCGCCACCACGGCGCTGGACTCGGTGGTTACCGAGGACGACGAGGGAGCCTCTGTAGTTCCGTTGTCTCCCTGTGTCGAGTCACCAGGCTGGGCTGGAGGGACGTCACACAATTAACACCAAAACATCCCAACACGGAGACCCAAACATCCCAACACGGAGACCCAAACATCCCAACACGGAGACCCAAACATCCCAACACGGAGACCCAAACATCCCAACACGGAGACCCAAACATCCCAACACAGAGACCCAAACATCCCAACACAGAGACCCAAACATCCCAACACGGAGACCCAAACATCCCAACACGGAGACCCAAACATCCCAACACGGAGACCCAAACATCCCAACACGGAGACCCAAACATCCCAACACGGAGACCCAAACATCCCAACACGGAGACCCAAACATCCCAACACGGAGACCCAAACATCCCAACACGGAGACCCAAACATCCCAACACGGAGACCCAAACATCCCAACACAGAGACCCAAACATCCCAACACGGAGACCCAAACATCCCAACACAGAGACCCAAACATCCCAACACAGAGACCCAAACATCCCAACACGGAGACCCAAACATCCCAACACGGAGACCCAAACATCCCAACACGGAGACCCAAACATCCTGTATGTTGGTAGGAAAAAAATATTACTAACATCTTAACTCTTAATCTTCTGTTTTAAAACACCAAGGCTGCGTTTATACAGGCAGACCAATTCTGATCTTTGGACCAATCAGATCAACCTTTTCCCCAATAATTGGGCAAAATAACAGAAGACGTAGGCCTGTGTAAAAGGAGCCTACGGCACCATTTCCCCCAGACCTAGATTAAGCCTAATCTAATCCTTCTGGAGATTCTCCTTTGAGTAGATTTTTTGTTGTTGTTGTCTCGTACCTGAATTAATCTGTGTCTGAAAACAAATCCTCCCTAAAAACGCCTATGAGAACAAAATGGGTTAAAAGACAGTCATGCTTAGTGGATAGATAGATAGCAGTAGCTCCCACCTGTAGTAGCCGTGTTGGTGGTGCCGGTCTCGTGCGTCTCACACGGCGGATTGGAACACACTCTCTGGACCGTGCCCGTCCCCGCCAGGTTGGACGTAGTCTGAGACGGGGTGTTGGTGGTTCCTGTTTCGTGCGTCTCACACGGCGGATTGGAACACACTCTCTGGACCGTGCCCGTCCCTGTCCCCGTTCCTGTCCCCGTTCCTGTCAGGTTGGACGTAGTCTGAGACGGGGTGTTGGTCGTCCCTGTTTCATGTGTTTCACACGGAGGATTGGAACACACCTTTGGCACTGTCCCTGTAGTCTGCCCGATGCCCATACTGGAGTTGTCCTGCGTCGACGTAGTGGTAGTGCCAGTCTCGTGTGTTTCACAAGGTGGATTGGAGCAGACCTGTGTGGCGCTTCTGCCCTCAGCTCCGGCCTCAGTGGGGCCAGTCTGGTGCGTTTCACAAGGTGGACTGGAGCAGACAGGAGAGGTGAGGGGGGATCCTCCTCCTCCTCCTCCTCCTCCTCCGCTGGATGACTTGCTCTGGTTATCTGAGGACGAGGAGCTGAGCGTCATGCCCATCTTGTCAGAGCCCATGTTAGAGCGTGCGGTGGTCGAGGTGTAGGTGGTCCCTGTTCTCAGAGTCTCCGGTCGTAGCACCCCGGGCACAGAGCTGGTACCAGAAAGAGACGAGGGGGAGAGGTCTCCGGAGGAGGAGGAGGAGGGGGGCGGAGAGGACGGGGGATCAGACCCGCTGGTGTTGTTGGTTACGCTGGAGCCTTGTTGTTGCTGGTTGGATCCCATGTTACAGCTGGCGGTGGTCTGGGTGTTGGTGGTACCTGTATCGTGGGTCTCTGATGGCGGGTTGGTGCACACCTGCTGCACCTGGCCCATGTTGGAGGACGCTGTCGTTTGAGTGTTGGTGGTGCCGGTCTCGTGGGTTTCGCACGGCGGGTTTGAACACACCCTCTCCACCCCACCATTACCAGTCATGTTAGCGGAGGCCGTGGTAGCTGTATTAGTAGTGCCGGTCTCGTGGGTCTCGCAGGGGGGGTTTGAGCAGACCAGGGTTACCGTTCCTGGGTCGCCTGCCTCGGGCTGGGTGGACGAGGGGTCGGCGGAGGTGGGGGAGGACAGGATGGAGACCGGGAGGTCGTGGACAGGCTGAGCATCCACACCACTGGGGGTCGTGATCAGGGTCACCTGAGTGGGCTGAGCTCCCGCCTGGAGGACATAAAGAGTACAGGGGGGGGGGGGGGGGGGGGGGGGGGGGGGGGTCAATCAGGAAGTCAATAAAAACAGTTTTAAAGATGTGTAAGCATTACATTTTCCAACACACAGAAGAAGTCAATAAACCAAAGTTCCAATACAAATCAATCTTGCCAATAATTCAAAAAAAAAAAAATACATATTTGAATAAATAAAACATATTTAAATGACAATTAAACCATTCCAAGTATGAGGTTCTCTCATGATGGCATGTCTGACCAGAGAAGAAGAGCCGCTGTTCATACGAGAAGCACTGCTTTCTACAGGCAGCCCGTCTTCCCGGGCGTATCACTGCATGTGCCAGCAGGACAAGCGTAGCAGCCAAATAAATACATAAAGGGAGTCACAACCCATTGCAAGTATTCATGACAGGACGGATGCATCTTTATTTGATGTATTCCACCTTTATTTAACCAGGTAGGCCAGTTGAGAACAAGTTCTCATTTACAACTGCGACCCAGACCAAGATAAAGCAAAGCAGTTCGACACAAACAACGACACAGAGTTACACATGGAGTAAAACAAACATACAGTCAATAGTACAGTATAAACAAGTATATATATATATATATATATATATATATATATATATACACACAAGTCTATATGCATCTGCACCGAACGCGAACACCTTTCCCGATCGTAAGAAACGTGAGGGATAAGGCACCGACGACACCGCTTTTACAAAAGGCAGCCCGATTCTGATCAATATTTTTTTGACCGATCAATTATTTTGACGCAGCCTCCGTTGTTCCACATGAACTGTACCTGAGCTGCGGAGACGGTGACCTGTCCAGGCAGACTGGTCATGGTGCCCAAGGTGGTGATGGGAGTAGCCGTGGCAACACTTCCTCCCGCCAGGCTCGAAGACACTGTACCAGTCACCGTACCAAACGTTGTCACACCTAAGGGGAAGGGACAACGTTAAATCGATTGTTGATTGTGTATATTGGTAGCCTGAAATCCAGACCGGTTTTGTATTAACATTCCACCAGGTGTGTTAAGGAGTGGGACGTTAGCGCTAACAGACTGGTACCCAGGCTAATCTATTGGGACAGATGCTTCAAAACAATACAAACTAAAACCATGATTGTTCAACGCAATCTGACCGTGGAGGATTCAACAAGTCACTAAAACTAAACGAATCTTTAGGAACACAACTAGTCAAGGATGAAGCTAGGCGCGCCGACTAGCAAAGAGCTATCTGTCGGAGGTTCACTGAACATCCTTACCTGTGGTTCCCTTGACAACAAGGGTGGTGACGTTAGGTTTGACACCGGAAACAGTTACCGGGGAGACGAGACGTACACCTCCCATGGGGACGGTCCGTAAAATAGTCCCGGGCTGTCCTGGGGCACCCTTCAGCACCACCTGGTAGAAACATAATATTAATACCAACCTGGTAGAATCATAACAACAACCTGGTAGAATCATAACAACAACCTGGTAGAATCATAACAACAACAACAACCTGGTAGAATCATAACAACAACAACAACCTGGTAGAATCATAACAACAACAACAACCTGGTCATAACAACAACAACAACCTGGTCATAACAACAACCTGGTCATAACAACAACCTGGTCATAACAACAACCTGGTAGAATCATAACAACAACCTGGTAGAATCATAACCTGGTAGAATCATAACAACAACCTGGTAGAATCATAACAACAACCTGGTAGAATCATAACAACAACCTGGTAGAATCACAACAACAACCTGGTAGAATCATAACAACAACCTGGTAGAATCATAACAACAACCTGGTAGAATCATAACAACAACCTGGTAGAATCATAACAACAACCTGGTAGAATCATAACAACAACCTGGTAGAATCATAACAACAACCTGGTAGAATCATAACCTGGTAGAATCATAACAACAACCTGGTAGAATCATAACCTGGTAGAATCATAACAACAACCTGGTAGAAACATAACAACCTGGTAGAATCACAATAATAAGAAACCTGGTAGAATCATAACAACAACAACCTGGTAGAATCATAACAACAACAACCTGGTAGAATCATAACAACAACCTGGTAGAATCATAACAACAACCTGGTAGAATCATAACAACAACCTGGTAGAATCATAACAACAACCTGGTAGAATCATAACAACAACCTGGTAGAAACATAACCTGGTAGAATCACAATAATAAGAAACCTGGTAGAATCATAACAACAACCTGGTAGAATCATAACAACAACAACCTGGTAGAATCATAACAACAACAACCACCTAGTAGAATCATAATAACAACAATAACCTGGTAGAATCACACAGGTGAAGTATGCATGAGCAAGATAGCAAATATACGCATGTACAAAATTAGCCTAGTTTGATATTTAACTAATAGCTGGGCAGTATACTTTTTTTATTTTAACCTTTATTTAACTTGGCAAGTCCGTAATGAACAAATTCTTATTTACAATGACGGCCTACACTGGCCAAACCCGGACGACGCTGGGCCAATTGTGAGCCGCCCCTATGGGACTCCCAATCACAGCCGATTGTTATACAGACTGGATTCTGAACCAGGGTTTCTGTAGTGATGCCTCTATAACGCCGAGATGCAGTGCCTCAGACCGCTGAGCCACTCGGGAGCAGCGATCTGCAGGTATTGATGCAACAGTCCAGTTTTTTTTTTTTTTTTTTTTTTTAACTTGACCTTCTAGAACAGCATTTCAATGTTTGGTTTTTGTTTAAAATGTGATACGTAACTCTGGTGCGGGTAATGTCGTTTTTTAAAACACTTTTACCCCATCTCCTACGAGTCATCTTTCTCCCTTTACTGCTGTTGCATGGCACTTACCAAGCCCCCCCCCCCTCCCCTCCCCTCTCGTCAAATCAAATCACATTTGACTTGTCACATGCTTCGTAAAACAACAGGTGTAGACTAGCAGTGAAATTGCTTACAGGTCGTTCCCAAGGGGACGCAGTTGCTCGACCACAGAGTGAAGAGCACTTTTGCTCTTGGTCAGATGGATGCAACAAGATGTTGGTGAAAACGATGCTGCTTTCCAACGAGCGTTGTTTAATAATTACACTATTGGTTTGTCTTTTCTCAGAAAGTTGTGGCTAAAATAAATAGTTTTAGCCGCTAATGCTAATCGCTAATTATCTGGCTAACATTAGCTAGCTTGCTAAATGCACTAAGAGTCCGCGCAAACGTAGCTAGTTCATACAGCATGTCGTTTGTGCAACGGTATCTTCAAAATCAGAAAGGAACGGTCGAAGCGTGAAAATGTTAGCTAGCTACGTGAGGTAATGTAACGTTTAATTAGGGTCTCCAGGGCTTGCAGCACAGCTATCCTCAACATAAGGCGATAGTTCTCATGTATATTATGAGTACAGCTCTGGGCATAGTGCTGATGGTCTTTTGCCTGATGTTATTGTACCAGGGTATAAGGTTAGAGAGGGGTTGGGGTACCTGTGTGAGTCCCTGCTGACCAGCCCCAGCTCTGGGCATAGTGCTGATGGTCTTTTGCCTGATGTTATTGTACCAGGGTATAAGGTTAGAGAGGGGTTGGGGTACCTGTGTGAGTCCCTGCTGACCAGCCCCAGCTCTGGGCATTGCGCTGATGATCTTGCCTGGTGTCCCGGTGCCTGGTGTCATCATCTTAGTGGTGATAATGGTAATGGGGGACTTCATACCACTTCCTGTCACTCCTGACCAGACAACAGATTAAATACATTTAGTAACAGGAAGTTATTGTCATATGTAGACACATTTAAACATGAGCCATGTGGTTGCATCAATGGGCCACTGTGAAAACGCTCAAAATGTAGTGCTGACTATGAATCAAACGATCCAAGAAGGCAAAAAAAAACACTCAACATTTGTAAAGCCCTCTTTAACAATATTTAAAAATCACAAATTGACTTTCAATTGATTGATGAATTGGTTGATGTTTCGGAAGCAGACAGGACTGACCTGCTTGTCCGATGGCAGACATAGGTATGGTCTTGATGATGTGCGTGCCAGGCTTGGTGGTGGTGGGCATGCCGCTGTAGGATAGGATGGTGGGCTTGCCCCCCGCGGTCCCGGCCTGGGACGTAGTGATGATGGTGGTGGGCTTGCCGTCCGCTGAGGTCACCAGCTTCAGGATGGTGCCCGCCGGGAGGGGACCTTTCGTCTGGTTTGAAAAGAAGGCGATAAGAGGGGTTTCAGGATTTAGGGGTCGGAGGTCAAGATAGAGGGGTTCAGGGTTAGGGGTCAGAGGACAAGATAGAGGGGTTTCAGGGTTAGGGGTCAGAGGTCAAGATAGAGGTGGAAGCTGACATACAACAAGAAACATGGTCCTTCGAGACGGATATCTCAGGTTGTTTGACTGATCCCGTGCATCAGAATCCTGTACTGATCGCGTACTGGACTAGGCTGATCGCGTACTGGACTAGGCTGATCGCGTACTGGACTAGGCTGATCGCGTACTGGACTAGGCTGATGCCGCACTGGACTAGGCTGATGCCGCACTGGACTAGGCTGATGCCGCACTGGACTAGGCTGATGCCGTACTGGACTAGGCTGATGCCGTACTGGACTAGGCTGATGCCGTACTGGACTAGGCTGATGCCGTACTGGACTAGGCTGATGCCGTACTGGACTAGGCTGATCCCGTACTGGACTAGGCTGATCCCGTACTGGACTAGGCTGTCAAGAGATTTTCCCATCAGATTAAGACTAGTCGTGGAGACAAACCCTAAATCGGGGATGGGCAACTCTCCGGTCTTCGTGGGCCTGATTGGTGGCACAATTTTGCCCCAGTGCCTGCAAATACACTAATCAAGGTCTTTGGTTTCAAATGTAATTTGTTTAAATCAGTTGCATTTGCTAGGGATGGGGAAAAAGTGAGACACCAATCAGGCCCTCGATGACCGAGTTAACACATCCCGAACTAAATGACCCAGATTATACTTTTAACTAACTCAGTTAAGAATTCTTAAGATTCTTATTTTCAATGACGGCCTAGGAACAGTGGGTTAACTGCCTGTTCAGGGGCAGAACGACAGATGTGTACCTCGTCAGCTCGGGGATTTGATCCAGCAACCTTTTGGTTACTAGTCCAACACTCAAACCACTAGGCTACCCTGTCGCCCCAAAACTAAGGGAAAGGGGATAACTAGTCAGTTGCACAACTGAATGCATTCAACTGAAATGTGTCTTCCGCATTTAACCCAACCCCTCTGAATCAGAGAGGTGCGGGGGGGGGGGGGGGGCGCTGCCTTAATCGACATCCACGTCTTCGGCTTCTGCCTGGGGAACAGGCGGGGGGCAGAATGACAGATTTTTTTTTTACGTTGTCAGCTCGGGAATTCGAACCAGCAACCTTTCGGGTTACTGGCCCAACGCTCTAACCACTAAGCTACCTGACTACTGACCTGTATGATATGCTGGAGGCTGGAGCCAGCCTGTCCAGTCACCGCTCCTGTCTGACCAGGCTTGGTCTGGACCACGGACATCACCTTCCCCAGGTTGGACAGGTTAGACAGCTAGAGGACAGGAAGTAGGAGAGAGAGACTGGTCAAAACAACACATCTTACCTTATCAAGATCGACCCATCAAAAACCTAATATAATATATTCCACTTAGCAGACGCTTTCGCGTGACTTTTATCAAGATAGGCCAATTTAAATGTCAAATTTATTTTATTTATTTCACCTTTATTTAGATAATATCGTACATAGGTGGGTGTGGTTGTACTTACATGGCTGAGGAAACTATGTATTTTACATGTGTCACTAATGAAATGAATTAATTAATGGAAATTAGATGTTTTTATTTAAAGCAACTTCCATACTGTACATGTTTAATATGTGACCCCCCCGTGGGGATAATGGGCTGTTCCACTGTACATGTTTAATATGTGACCCCCCCGTGGGGAGAATGGACTGTTCTACTGTACATGTTTAATATGTGACCCCCCCGTGGGGAGAATGGACTGTTCCACTGTACATGTTTAATATGTGACCCCCCCGTGGGGATAATGGGCTGTTCCACTGTACATGTTTAATATGTGACCCCCCCCGTGGGGACAATGGACTGTTCTACTGTACATGTTTAATATGTGACCCCCCCCGTGGGGAGAATGGACTGTTCCACTGTACATGTTTAATATGTGACCCCCCCCATGGGGATAATGGACTGTTCTACTGTACATGTTTAATATGTGACCCCCCCCGTGGGGAGAATGGACTGTTCTACTGTACATGTTTAATATGTGACCCCCCCGTGGGGAGAATGGACTGTTCCACTGTACATGTTTAATATGTGACCCCCCCCATGGGGATAATGGACTGTTCTACTGTACATGTTTAATATGTGACCCCCCTCGTGGGGAGAATGGACTGTTCCACTGTACATGTTTAATATGTGACCCCCCCCGTGGGGAGAATGGACTGTTCTACTGTACATGTTCAATATGTGACCCCCCCCCCCCCCCGTGGGGAGAATGGACTGTTCTACTGTACATGTTTAATATGTGACCCCCCCCCCCCCCCCCCCGTGGGGAGAATGGACTGTTCTACTGTACATGTTTAATATGTGACCCCCCCGTGGGGAGAATGGACTGTTCTACTGTACATGTTTAATATGTGACCCCCCCCATGGGGATAATGGACTGTTCTACTGTACATGTGTAATATGTGACCCGCCCCATGGGGAGAATGGACTGTTCTACTGTACATGTTTAATATGTGACCCCCCCCCCCCCCCCCCCGTGGGGAGAATGGACTGTTCTACTGTACATGTTTAATATGTGACCCCCCCCCCCCCCCATGGGGATAATGGACTGTTCTACTGTACAACTGTACATGTTTAATATGTGACCCCCCCCCGTGGGGAGAATGGACTGTTCTACTGTACATGTTTAATATGTGACCCCCCACGGGGATAATGGGCTGTTCCACTGTACATGTTTAATATGTGACCCCCCCGTGGGGAGAATGGACTGTTCTACTGTACATGTTTAATATGTGACCCCCCCCCCCCCATGGGGATAATGGACTGTTCTACTGTACATGTTTAATATGTGACCCCCCCCGTGGGGAGAATGGACTGTTCTACTGTACATGTTTAATATGTGACCCCCCCCCGTGGGGAGAATGGACTGTTCTACTGTACATGTTTAATATGTGACCCCCCCGTGGGGAGAATGGACTGTTCTACTGTACATGTTTAATATGTGACCCCCCCATGGGGATAATGGACTGTTCTACTGTACATGTTTAATATGTGACCCCCCCGTGGGGAGAATGGACTGTTCTACTGTACATGTTTAATATGTGACCCCCCCGTGGGGAGAATGGGCTGTTCCACTGTACATGTTTAATATGTGACCCCCCCCCCCATGGAGGGAATGGACTGTTCTGTATTTAATATGTGACCCCCCCATGGGGATAATGGACTGTTCCACTGTACATGTTTAATATGTTAGGGGGGAATGGACTGTTCTGTGTTTAATATGTGACCCTCCCATGGGGATAATGGACTGTTCCACTGTACATGTTTAATATGTGACCCTCCCATGGGGATAATGGACTGTTCCACTGTAAATGTTTAATATGTGAGGGGGGAATGGACTGTTCCACTGTACATGTTTAATATGTGAGGGGGGAATGGACTGTTCCACTGTACATGTTTAATATGTGAGGGGGGAATGGACTGTTCTGTGTTTAATATGTGACCCTCCCATGGGGATAATGGACTGTTCCACTGTCCATGTTTAATATGTGACTCCCCATGGGGATAATGGACTGTTCCACTGTACATGTTTAATATGTGAGGGGGGAATGGACTGTTCCACTGTACATGTTTAATATGTGACCCCCCCCATGGGGATAATGGACTGTTCCACTGTACATGTTTAATATGTGAGGGGGGAATGGACTGTTCCACTGTCCATGTTTAATATGTGACCCCCCATGGGGATAATGGACTGTTCCACTGTCCATGTTTAATATGTGAGGGGGGAATGGACTGTTCCACTGTCCATGTTTAATATGTGACCCCCCATGGGGATAATGGACTGTTCCACTGTACATCCACTGTACAATATGTGAGGGGGGAATGGACTGTTCTGTGTTTAATATGTGACCCTCCCATGGGGATAATGGACTGTTCCACTGTACATGTTTAATATGTGAGGGGGGAATGGACTGTTCTGTGTTTAATATGTGACCCTCCCATGGGGATAATGGACTGTTCCACTGTACATGTTTAATATGTGACCCCCCCATGGGGATAATGGACTGTTCCACTGTACATGTTTAATATGTGAGATGGGATGGACTGTTCTGTATTTAATATGTGACCCCCCATGGGGATAATGGACTGTTCCACTGTACATGTTTAATATGTGATCCCCCCATGGGGATAATGGACTGTTCCACTGTACATGTTTAATATGTGAGGGGGGAATGGACTGTTCCACTGTACGTGTTTAATATGTGAGATGGGATGGACTGTTCTGTATTTAATATGTGACCCCCCATGGGGATAATGGACTGTTCCACTGTACATGTTTAATATGTGACCCCCCCATGGGGATAATGGACTGTTCCACTGTACATGTTTAATATGTGAGGGGGGAATGGACTGTTCCACTGTACGTGTTTAATATGTGAGATGGGATGGACTGTTCTGTATTTAATATGTGACCCCCCATGGGGATAATGGACTGTTCCACTGTACATGTTTAATATGTGAGGGGATAATGGACTGTTCATGTAAAAGACAACAGAAGACATCCTAACTAACCCAATGCTGCACGTCCTTCCCAGACATCACTTTGTTTTGACCCTGGTTGGCCGCGGTCAGCTTAGAACAGGGGCACAAAACAGACGCAGTGAGTCCCTGCTAAAACCAGGGGTGTGGGCATGTCACAAAACAGACGCAGTGAGTCCCTGCTAAACCCAGGGGTGTGGGCATGTCACAAAACTGGGGTCAATGAGATGAGACAGCTAACTTGCTTAGCTTCAATATTCAGATTTGTTTTAAAAACATATTGTATAGGAAGGATGCATGAAATGGGAATTGGGATTAATCCAAACCAACAACCCATATTCCAAGTTTAGCTTTGGCACAAGCAGAAAAACATGCCAGAAAAACTAAAAGTTATTTCATTATTATCATTAATATTGTTATTCAATGGTTTAATTAAATTGATTGAAAACAACATCTATCTATTTTTTTCTGAATATTTCTCAAAGTTAGCCGGCCAATTTATGGATCCTGCTAAGGCAACTAAACAACATCTTACCAGTGTTCCACCTCCCCCCATAGTAAGGGGGCTCTTGACAAGGGTGATTGTCTTGGTGACTCCTCCCACTACCGTGGTAACCACCTGGTGTTGCTGGGCAACCGTCACCGTGCCAGACTTGTGCACGGTGATGATAGGGCGAGAAGGCGTTCCGGGTGTGACAACACCTGACGTGCCCACCTGAGCCGCAGCAGTCTTCAGCATGCGGGTTGCTGGGTTACTAACCTAGGGAGGACAACACCGGGTGAGAGACACACAGACAGAGAGACAGGAGAGAGAGAGTAGTTAGAAGGCACAGCCAAGACAGCCCCTATAGCGTTCAGAAGGCACGGCCAAGACAGCTCCTATAGCATTTAGAAGGCACTGTCAAGACAGCCCCTATAGCATTTAGAAGGCACGGTCAAGACAGCCCCTATAGCATTTAGAAGGCTTGGCCAAGACAGCTCCTATAGCATTGAAAAGGCACGGTCAAGACAGATCCTATAGCATTGAGAAGGCACGGTCAAGACAGCCCCTATACCATTTAGAAGGCACGGCCAAGACAGCCCCTATAGCATTTAGAAGGCACGGCCAAGACAGCTCCTATAGCATTTAGAAGGACAGCCAAGACAGCCCCTATAGCATTTAGAAGGCACGGTCAAGACAGCCCCTATAGCATTTAGAAGGCTTGGCCAAGACAGCTCCTATAGCATTGAAAAGGCACGGTCAAGACAGATCCTATAGCATTGAGAAGGCACGGTCAAGACAGCCCCTATACCATTTAGAAGGCACGGCCAAGACAGCCCCTATAGCATTTAGAAGGCACGGCCAAGACAGCTCCTATAGCATTTAGAAGGACAGCCAAGACAGCCCCTATAGCATTGAAAAGGCACGGCCGATACAGCTCCAATAGCATTGAAAAGGCACGGCCGATACAGCTCCTATAGCATTTAGAAGGACAGCCAAGACAGCCCCTATAGCATTTAGAAGGCACAGCTGATACAGCTCCTATAGCATTCAGAATGCACGGCCAAGACAGCTCCTATAGCATTGAAAAGGCACGGCCAAGACAGCCCCTATAGCATTTAGAAGGCATGGCCAAGACAGCCCCTATAGCATTTAGAAGGCACGGCCAAGACAGCCCCTATAGCATTTAGAAGGCACGGCCAAAACAGCCCCTATAGCATTTAGAAGGACAGCCAAGACAGCCCCTATAGCATTTAGAAGGCACGGTCAAGACAGCCCCTATAGCATTGAAAAGGCACGGCCAAGACAGCCCCTATACAATTTAGAAGGCACGGCCAAGACAGCTCCTATAGCATTTAGAAGGACAGCCAAGACAGCCCCTATAGCATTTAGAAGGACAGCCAAGACAGCCCCTATAGCATTGAAAAGGCACGGCCGATACAGCTCCTATAGCA
This sequence comes from Oncorhynchus mykiss, assembly GCF_013265735.2. NCBI lineage: Eukaryota > Metazoa > Chordata > Actinopteri > Salmoniformes > Salmonidae > Oncorhynchus > Oncorhynchus mykiss. The sequence goes on from NC_048573.1 coordinate 76,251,992, forward strand.
TTTAGAAGGACAGCCCCTATAGCATTTAGAAGGCACGGCCAAGACAGCTCCTATAGCATTGAAAAGGCACGGTCAAGACAGCCCCTATAGCATTGAAAAGGCACGGCCAAGACAGCCCCTATACAATTTAGAAGGCACGGCCAAGACATCCCCTATAGCATTTAGAAGGACAGCCAAGACAGCCCCTATAGCATTGAAAAGGCACGGCCGATACAGCTCCTATAGCATTTAGAAGGACAGCCAAGACAGCCCCTATAGCATTGAGAAGGCACGGTCAAGACAGCCCCTATAGCATTGAAAAGGCACGGCCAAGACAGCTCCTATAGCATTTAGAAGGCACGGCCAAGACAGCTCCTATAGCATTTAGAAGGACAGCCAAGACAGCCCCTATAGCATTGAGAAGGCACGGTCAAGACAGCCCCTATAGCATTGAAAAGGCACGGCCAAGACAGCCCCTATACCATTTAGAAGGCACGGCCAAGACAGCTCCTATAGCATTTAGAAGGACAGCCAAGACAGCCCCTATAGCATTTAGAAGGACAGCCAAGACAGCCCCTATAGCATTGAAAGAAAAGGCATGGCCGATACAGCTCCTATAGCATTGAAAAGCCACGGTCAAGACAGCTCCTATAGCATTTAGAAGGACAGCCAAGACAGCCCCTATAGCATTTAGAAGGCACGGCCAAGACATCCCCTATAGCATTTAGAAGGACAGCCAAGACAGCCCCTATAGCATTGAAAAGGCACGGCCGATACAGCTCCTATAGCATTTAGAAGGACAGCCAAGACAGCCCCTATAGCATTGAGAAGGCACGGTCAAGACAGCCCCTATAGCATTGAAAAGGCACGGCCAAGACAGCTCCTATAGCATTTAGAAGGCACGGCCAAGACAGCTCCTATAGCATTTAGAAGGACAGCCAAGACAGCCCCTATAGCATTGAGAAGGCACGGTCAAGACAGCCCCTATAGCATTGAAAAGGCACGGCCAAGACAGCCCCTATACCATTTAGAAGGCATGGCCAAGACAGCTCCTATAGCATTTAGAAGGACAGCCAAGACAGCCCCTATAGCATTTAGAAGGACAGCCAAGACAGCCCCTATAGCATTGAAAGAAAAGGCATGGCCGATACAGCTCCTATAGCATTGAAAAGCCACGGTCAAGACAGCTCCTATAGCATTTAGAAGGACAGCCAAGACAGCCCCTATAGCATTTAGAAGGCACGGCCGATACAGCCCCTATAGCATTCAGAAGGCACGACCGATACATTGCTTCACTCCACGTGGTACAGTAGGTAATGTGGGTATTGGACCACAGCCTTGATAAACAAAAATCACTCTAGTGTTCATAATTAACAGCAGAGGTTTACATGGTGTGTGTGCGTGTTACTATTCGTCCAGGGATCTCTTACCATAACAGGCGAGGCTACTTTGACAGTCTGTGAACCGGGGCTCATGGCCACGGTCTTGACCATAGTAGCACCAGCTGGAAGCTGCATGGTGGCCGTGGAGGGCGGGATCTTCTGTGTGGCAGCAGCCGCTGCAGCCAACGCTGCCATGCCACTCATCTGAGGGCTGCTGCCCATTGGCTGAGGGGGGGAGAGCAGCAGACAAGTACAAAATAATTACAATTATTAACATTTATAAATCACTGTTTTACAAGAATGATCTCAAAGTGCATAAAGTTTGGTTATTCATAGGACTAGAGAATATGGAATAGAAGGAACTAAACTGGTTGTGCATGAATCAGCCCTGGGATAACTATAGTTTTAACTAGGACTTACGGAAATATATTTCCTTTATAATTTTCCCCTTACCCTACCACCCCTCCCCTAATTAGAGTAAACCAATGGACAACAACACGGAGGCTTCTATTTCCTGGTTACACACACACACACACACACACACACACACACACACACACACACACACTACATAAATAATGTAAAATATACTTCCCGTGAAATTTTAAGGAGTATTTCTGTCTGTAATAAAGCACTTTCGTAGGGAAACACTCATTCTGATTGGCTGGGCCTGGCTCCCCAGTGGGCGGGCCTGGCTCCCCAGTGGGCGGGCCTATCTCCCCAGTGGGCGGGCCTGGCTCCCCAGTGGGCGGGCCTGGCTCCCCAGTGGGCGGGCCTGGCTCCCCAGTGGGCGGGCCTGGCTCCCCAGTGGGCGGGCCTAGCTCCCCAGTGGGCGGGCCTGGCTCCCCAGTGGGCGGGCCTATGCCCTTCAAGGCCCAGTCATGTGAAATACATAGATTAGGGCCCCAATTAATTTATTTCCAATTGACTGATTTCCTTATATGAACTTTAACACGAAAAATTGTTCAGAATTTGTTGCATGATGCGTTTATATTTGTGTTCAGTGTCTGAAGACCATCCTGTTTTGATATCTAGCGGCCATGTTTTTTTCCCACTGTGCCGTTTCACTAAAGTTCTGAATGTTTCTATTCATATAGCTTCTACAGTTTGTAGATGAACGCCATTGCTAAGATAAGTCAAGAGTCAAATCGATCAATAATATCATGATCAAAATCACCCAGCAGTGTTATTTACAGAGTAAATAATGCATTTGTTTTCGTTCCAGTGCTTTTCTGAAGACAAAAAGGAATTCTAAAGGTTGGAACATTATTGATGTTTTATGTTAAAAACATCCTAAAGATTGATTCAATACATCGTTTGACATGTTTCTAAAGGACTGTAAACGGAACTTTTCAAGTTTTTGTCTGGACGAAGTGCCTGCGCCTCATGAAGATGGATTACTGGGCTGATCACGCTAACAAGTGGCTATTTGGACATAAATGATGGACTTTATGGAACAAATCAATTTATTGTCAAACTGGGATTCCTGGGAGTGCCTTCTGATGAAGATCATCAAAGGTAAGTGTATATTTATAATGTTATTTCTAACTTCTGTTGACTCCAAAATGGTGGATATTGCTCTGGCTGTTTTGGGTTCTGAGCGCCGTTCTCAGATTATGCTTTTTCCGTGATTTAAAAAAAAAAATCTGACACAGCGGTTGCATTAAGGAGAAGTCTATCTTTAATTCTGTGAATAACAGTTGTATCTTTTATCAATGTTTATTACGAGTATTTCTGCAAACTCACCGGATGTTTTGGAATCAAAACATTACTGCACGTAAGGCGCCAACGTAAACTGAGATTTTTGGATATAAATATGCACATTATTGAACAAAACATACATGTATTGTGTAACATAAAGTCCTATGAGTGTCATCTGATGAAGATCATCAAAGGTTAGTGGTTCATTTTATCTCTATTTCTGCTTTTTGTGACTCCTCTCTTTGGCTGGAAAAATGGCTGTGTTTTTCTGTGACTTGGCTCTGACCTAACATAATCATATGTTGTGCTTTCGCTGTAAAGCATTTTTGAAATCGGACACGATGGGTAGATTAACAAGATGTTTAACTTTCATTTACTGTATTGGACTTGATATGTTAAAAGTTACATATTTCTAAAAAAAATTTTTTTTTGAATTTCGCACGCTGCCTTCTCAGCGGAATGTTGTCGAGGGGTTCCGCCCTAGAAAGGTATATTTAGGTACTATTTAACTGTGCTAGAATGCTTAAAAAGACCGCAAAAAATAATAATATAGGCATCGTTTTTTTTTCGAGCAAGGAAAAGATCAGATATCGGTCAAAAATATAATATCGGTGCATCACTAAACGTAACAAAACGTGGAAAAAGCCAAGGGTTCTGAATACTTTCCGAACGCACCTCAACTTACATGCCATCCAGTATATATAATAAAGTTTGGTTTACTTCCACTGGTATGCCATCCAGCCCTGGAATTCGGTTTACTTCCACTGGTATGCCATCCAGCCCTGGAGTTCGGTATACTTCCACTGGTATGCCATCCAGACCTGGAGTTCGGTTTACTTCCACTGGTATGCCATCCAGCCCTGGAGTTCGGTATACTTCCACTGGTATGCCATCCAGACCTGGAGTTCGGTTTACTTCCACTGGTATGCCATCCAGCCCTGGAGTTCGGTTTACTTCCACTGGTATGCCATCCAGCCCTGGAGTTCGGTATACTTCCACTGGTATGCCATCCAGCCCTGGAGTTCAGTTTACTTCCACTGGTATGCCATCCAGCCCTGGAGTTCGGTTTACTTCCACTGGTATGCCATCCAGCCCTGGAGTTCGGTTTACTTCCACTGGTATGCCATCCAGCCCTGGAGTTCGGTTTACTTCCACTGGTATGCCATCCAGACCTGGAGTTTTCCCCAGACTTAAAGGCTTTAATTGCCTCAAGAAGTTCCTCCTCTGTAATTAGGCCTTCACTTGAGTCTCTGTATAGCTGTTAATTTTATACTATTATTAGAAAAAAATACCCTTACCATTAACTTTAAGTTAGTGGAGATGGAGGAGAATGAAATGAGAACATATGTTTAAAAATTACTTTGCTTCCTCTTCTAAAATATTGTTTGGTGAATCCTGGGTGACTCCATTTGTAACAAGTAAATCATATATTTGGAAGTATTTCTATGTTGAATTCGGTGGATTTTTCATCCAGTTCACTTTAATTTTTTTAATAGCGCTTAAATATTTTATACACTTGATATTTTATTACGTTCCTTCATTTCTTTTTGTTTTTCCTCTAACTCATTCTGAGCCTCTACGGTGAAGTTTTTATTGCTTATCCATCTATACTTTTAGTTCCTCTGTTTGAGATGAACTCTTTTTACCTAAATATGTGTTGTTTAAAAAATAAAAAAAAGAGGAGTATTGGATTGCATGGCCACTTAAGGTACATTTGAAGTGTCCCGTACAGTAATTTATAAAAGCCATGTTGGGTTTACTACCTTTTTAATTTGGGCGTTTTTATTGTTCAGAAATGTGGTGGGTCGTCTCTTCGTTTCTCAGGACTTTATCCTGCTGACTGTTCCAAATGTCCGAAACTGAATTTGGTCCGATGGTCCTCTGCACCATCGTCTTGGAACGCCTTACAAAATACTTTAAAACTGGAAGAACTTGTCCCCGATTGGTGTTTTTAAATCACCGATGAAGGATTTTGAGGCTGATTCCCTGACCTGTCAATGTTTTTAATTTGCTGTTTTTGATTTTGTTATACTCTTGTGAATTCAGTGGTTTTTTACTAGATTACTTGTAGTTTTTCCATGTATGTCTGTAATTTTTGTAATGACTTGGTGCTGCCTAAAAAAAAGGGGGGGGGGGATCTGTTGTATCTATTTTACGTAGGGAAAAAAAATCCCTTAAATTCTTCTGTCTAGCTTAAAAACAATTTGTCATCCAGTAGGCTTTCCAACACATAAATTCTCTATGAGTATTGTGTATACCAAAGATGTGATAGTTAGGGGACAGAATGCTGTCAATCAACACTAACTTTTGCGGGCCAGCAAAAATGACATGGGTAGTCAAGACGACTAGCTTGATTGAGCCTCTGCCATGTATATCTCACTAGGTCAGGATATTAAACCTCCTCCATGTATATCTCACTAGGTCAGGATATTAAACCTCCTCCATGTATATCTCACTAGGTCAGGATATTAAACCTCCATGTATATCTCACTAGGTCAGGATATTAAACCTCCATGTATATCTCACTAGGTCAGGATATTAAACCTCATCCATGTATATCTCACTAGGTCAGGATATTAAACCTCCATGTATATCTCACTAGGTCAGGATATTAAACCTCCTCCATGTATATCTCACTAGGTCAGGATATTAAACCTCCTCCATGTATATCTCACTAGGTCAGGATATTAAACCTCCATGTATATCTCACTAGGTCAGGATATTAAACCTCCTCCATGTATATCTCACTAGGTCAGGATATTAAACCTCCTCCATGTATATCTCAGTAGGTCAGGATATTAAACCTCCTCCATGTATATCTCACTAGGTCAGGATATTAAACCTCCTCCATGTATATCTCACTAGGTCAGGATATTAAACCTCCATGTATATCTCACTAGGTCAGGATATTAAACCTCCTCCATGTATATCTCACTAGGTCAGGGTATTAAACCTCCTCCATGTATATCTCACTAGGTCAGGATATTAAACCTCCATGTATATCTCACTAGGTCAGGGTATTAAACCTCCTCCATGTATATCTCACTAGGTCAGGATATTAAACCTCCATGTATATCTCACTAGGTCAGGATAGTAAACCTCCTCCATGTATATCTCACTAGGTCAGGATATTAAACCTCCTCCATGTATATCTCACTAGGTCAGGATATTAAACCTCCTCCATGTATATCTCACTAGGTCAGGATATTAAACCTCCTCCATGTATATCTCACTAGGTCAGGATATTAAACCTCCTCCATGTATATCTCACTAGGTCAGGATATTAAACCTCCATGTATATCTCACTAGGTCAGGATATTAAACCTCCTCCATGTATATCTCACTAGGTCAGGATATTAAACCTCCTCCATGTATATCTCACTAGGTCAGGGTATTAAACCTCCATGTATATCTCACTAGGTCAGGATATTAAACCTCCATGTATATCTCACTAGGTCAGGATATTAAACCTCCTCCATGTATATCTCAGTAGGTCAGGATATTAAACCTCCTCCATGTATATCTCACTAGGTCAGGGTATTAAACCTCCTCCATGTATATCTCACTAGGTCAGGATATTAAACCTCCATGTATATCTCACTAGGTCAGGGTATTAAAACTCCTCCATGTATATCTCACTAGGTCAGGATATTAAACCTCCTCCATGTATATCTCACTAGGTCAGGATATTAAACCTCCATGTATATCTCACTAGGTCAGGATATTAAACCTCCATGTATTTCTCACTAGGTCAGGATATTAAACCTCCTCCATGTATATCTCACTAGGTCAGGATATTAAACCTCCTCCATGTATATCTCACTAGGTCAGGATATTAAACCTCCTCCATGTATATCTCAGTAGGTCAGGATATTAAACCTCCTCCATGTATATCTCACTAGGTCAGGATATTAAACCTCCTCCATGTATTTCTCACTAGGTCAGGATATTAAACCTCCTCCATGTATATCTCACTAGGTCAGGGTATTAAACCTCCTCCATGTATATCTCACTAGGTCAGGGTATTAAACCTCCATGTATATCTCACTAGGTCAGGATATTAAACCTCCATGTATATCTCACTAGGTCAGGATATTAAACCTCCATGTATATCTCACCAGGTCAGGGTATTAAACCTCCTCCATGTATATCTCACTAGGTCAGGATATTAAACCTCCTCCATGTATATCTCACTAGGTCAGGATATTAAACCTCCTCCATGTATAACTCACTAGGTCAGGGTATTAAACCTCCATGTATATCTCACTAGGTCAGGATATTAAACCTCCTCCATGTATATCTCACTAGGTCAGGATATTAAACCTCCTCCATGTATAACTCACTAGGTCAGGGTATTAAACCTCCATGTATATCTCACTAGGTCAGGATATTAAACCTCCATGTATATCTCACTAGGTCAGGATATTAAACCTCCTCCATGTATTTCTCACTAGGTCAGGATATTAAACCTCCTCCATGTATATCTCACTAGGTCAGGATATTAAACCTCCTCCATGTATATCTCACTAGGTCAGGATATTAAACCTCCATGTATATCTCACTAGGTCAGGATATTAAACCTCCTCCATGTATAACTCACTAGGTCAGGGTATTAAACCTCCATGTATATCTCACTAGGTCAGGATATTAAACCTCCTCCATGTATAACTCACTAGGTCAGGGTATTAAACCTCCTCCATGTATATCTCAGTAGGTCAGGGTATTAAACCTCCACCATGTATATCTCACTAGGTCAGGATATTAAACCTCCTCCATGTATATCTCACTAGGTCAGGGTATTAAACCTCCTCCATGTATATCTCACTAGGTCAGGATATTAAACCTCCTCCATGTATATCTCACTAGGTCAGGATATTAAACCTCCTCCATGTATATCTCACTAGGTCAGGATATTAAACCTCCTCCATGTATATCTCAGTAGGTCAGGATATTAAACCTCCTCCATGTATATCTCACTAGGTCAGGATATTAAACCTCCTCCATGTATATCTCACTAGGTCAGGATATTAAACCTCCTCCATGTATATCTCACTAGGTCAGGATATTAAACCTCCTCCATGTATATCTCACTAGGTCAGGATATTAAACCTCCTCCATGTATATCTCACTAGGTCAGGGTATTAAACCTCCATGTATATCTCACTAGGTCAGGATATTAAACCTCCATGTATATCTCAGTAGGTCAGGGTATTAAACCTCCACCATGTATATCTCACTAGGTCAGGATATTAAACCTCCTCCATGTATATCTCACTAGGTCAGGGTATTAAACCTCCATGTATATCTCACTAGGTCAGGATATTAAACCTCCATGTATATCTCAGTAGGTCAGGGTATTAAACCTCCACCATGTATATCTCACTAGGTCAGGATATTAAACCTCCTCCATGTATATCTCACTAGGTCAGGATATTAAACCTCCTCCATGTATATCTCACTAGGTCAGGATATTAAACCTCCTCCATGTATATCTCACTAGGTCAGGATATTAAACCTCCTCCATGTATATCTCACTAGGTCAGGGTATTAAACCTCCTCCATGTATATCTCACTAGGTCAGGGTATTAAACCTCCATGTATATCTCACTAGGTCAGGGTATTAAACCTCCTCCATGTATATCTCACTAGGTCAGGGTATTAAACCTCCATGTATATCTCACTAGGTCAGGATATTAAACCTCCTCCATGTATATCTCACTAGGTCAGGATATTAAACCTCCTCCATGTATATCTCACTAGGTCAGGGTATTAAACCTCCATGTATATCTCACTAGGTCAGGATATTAAACCTCCTCCATGTATATCTCACTAGGTCAGGATATTAAACCTCCATGTATATCTCACTAGGTCAGGATATTAAACCTCCTCCATGTATATCTCACTAGGTCAGGGTATTAAACCTCCATGTATATCTCACTAGGTCAGGGTATTAAACCTCCTCCATGTATTTCTCACTAGGTCAGGATATTAAACCTCCTCCATGTATATCTCACTAGGTCAGGATATTAAACCTCCTCCATGTATATCTCACTAGGTCAGGGTATTAAACCTCCATGTATATCTCACTAGGTCAGGATATTAAACCTCCACCATGTATATCTCACTAGGTCAGGGTATTAAACCTCCATGTATATCTCACTAGGTCAGGATATTAAACCTCCACCATGTATATCTCACTAGGTCAGGATATTAAACCTCCTCCATGTATATCTCACTAGGTCAGGATATTAAACCTCCTCCATGTATATCTCACTAGGTCAGGGTATTAAACCTCCATGTATATCTCACTAGGTCAGGATATTAAACCTCCATGTATATCTCAGTAGGTCAGGGTATTAAACCTCCACCATGTATATCTCACTAGGTCAGGATATTAAACCTCCTCCATGTATATCTCACTAGGTCAGGGTATTAAACCTCCATGTATATCTCACTAGGTCAGGATATTAAACCTCCATGTATATCTCAGTAGGTCAGGGTATTAAACCTCCACCATGTATATCTCAGTAGGTCAGGATATTAAACCTCCTCCATGTATATCTCACTAGGTCAGGATATTAAACCTCCTCCATGTATATCTCACTAGGTCAGGATATTAAACCTCCTCCATGTATATCTCACTAGGTCAGGATATTAAACCTCCTCCATGTATATCTCACTAGGTCAGGATATTAAACCTCCATGTATATCTCACTAGGTCAGGATATTAAACCTCCTCCATGTATATCTCACTAGGTCAGGATATTAAACCTCCTCCATGTATATCTCACTAGGTCAGGATATTAAACCTCCTCCATGTATATCTCACTAGGTCAGGATATTAAACCTCCTCCATGTATATCTCACTAGGTCACGATATTTAAGCCTCCATATATATCTCACTAGGTCAGGATATTAAACCTCCTCCATGTATATCTCACTAGGTCACGATATTTAAGCCTCCATATATCCACTAATTCCAAAACATCCTTGATTTCCTTAAGTGCACGAGGGTGATACGTTTGTAGTGTGAATTCCCCTATGTGCCCCGGTCAAACGTAGTGTACTCTATAGGGAATAGAGTAGCATTTGGTACACAAGAACCAATAAGAACTTCCTTTACCGTTCCCTGTGCACCCTGGGCCGGCACCACCATGCGGACCCCGGCAGGAAGTGACGTCACCGTTACGGGAGATTTCCCGCCCTGGTTGGCCTGCCTCACCGTGACGATGGAGGTGCCTGTGGTGGAATGGGGAGCAGACACCTTCAGGATAGCTGGGAAAAACAAAAACAATGTTAAAAACAAAAACAATGTTAAAACCAACGTTTAAGAGGCTGATCTGGAAAGAAAACCCTTTGATTATGTTTGGACACAAATATAATTAAAAACAGTTTTGAGAAGTTAAGCCAAACAATAAAATACATATTTTTAAAAAGAGCATTCAAAATATTACAGAAATAAAGTTAAATAAAAATGAGTAATTCAGTAGTCGCTACCTGGCCCGCGTGCATTCGCTGCAGCCAGTGGACTCCCAGGCATTGTGGTGGTGGGGGAGGGGACCAGCGTTATGCCCTGGAGAGGCAGGCCCTGGGGGGACGCTGCAGAGGCTGTGACAGGGCTCTTGGGGGAGTTGACCGGTAGTGACGTCGCGGGGCTGACGCCGGGCGTGGTGGCGGCCGAGGCGGGGGGGATATCGTACTTCTGCAGCTGTAACAGGTAGGTGTCTGCAGTAGGTACCGCGCCCCAGCTCACCTCCAGGCTACTGGTGTTGGCCCTCACCAGCTGCACCCGTGACGGGGGGCGGGGCTTCTCTGTGAGGAACAGAGCAGCGGTTGGTGTTAACAAATCAAAATAACTACCTAAATAACTTAAGGATTCGCTGTATCCCACCTAACTTATTCGTACGGTTAAATTCCCAACACACAAGTAGTTCACAAATTATCACCTTGAGATTCACTGTATTACAAGTGTTCTACATCAAAATGTATCATCGATACTTTCAATTAACACACACACACACACAAATAAGCAACACGCATGTTTCCGAACAAGTGTCATTACAGACCGATTAAGTGAACTAAAGAACTCACCTGTCTCCAGGTACCAGAGGTCCTTACAGCACACCTGGTTGTTCCAGGCCTTGCGGTATCCGTCCCGTCCGCTCCAGACGTAGAGGCGCGAGTTGATGGCCACGGAGCAGTGACCGGCCCTGGCCCTGGGGATGTTATCTTCTAGAGAATCCATCAGCACCGACTCCCACGCCATCGAGTCTAGGAGCGGACGGGAGTGAAACATCGGTGGTGTAGTCAAGTCACTAAACATTGATTTCTGGATCGAGTCATCATGTCCCTGTTAGGCTTGAGTGGTACGCCGTACACCGGGGGGATTTGGGCGGTACGCCGTACACCGGGGGGATTTGGGCGGTACGCCGTACCGGTCAGCCTGACATACCTAGGTTGAGACAGGCCAGTGTGTCGGTCAGCCTGACATACCTAGGTTGAGACAGGCCAGTGTGTCGGTCAGCCTGACATACCTAGGTTGAGACAGGCCAGTGTGTCGGTCAGCCTGACATACCTAGGTTGAGACAGGCCAGTGTGTGGGGTCAGCCTGACATACCTAGGTTGAGACAGGCCAGTGTGTCGGTCAGCCTGACATACCTAGGTTGAGACAGGCCAGTGTGTCGGTCAGCCTGACATATCTAGGTTGAGACAGGCCAGTGTGTTGGTCAGTCTGACATACCTAGGTTGAGACAGGCCAGTGTGTCAGTCAGTCTGACATACCTAGGTTGAGACAGGCCAGTGGGTTGGTCAGTCTGACATATCTAGGTTGAGACAGGCCAGTGTGTCGGTCAGCCTGACATATCTAGGTTGAGACAGGCCAGTGTGTGGGGTCAGCCTGACATACCTAGGTTGAGACAGGCCAGTGTGTGGGGTCAGCCTGACATACCTAGGTTGAGACAGGCCAGTGTGTCGGTCAGCCTGACATACCTAGGTTGAGACAGGCCAGTGTGTCGGTCAGCCTGACATATCTAGGTTGAGACAGGCCAGTGTGTTGGTCAGTCTGACATACCTAGGTTGAGACAGGCCAGTGGGTTGGTCAGTCTGACATATCTAGGTTGAGACAGGCCAGTGTGTCGGTCAGCCTGACATATCTAGGTTGAGACAGGCCAGTGTGTTGGTCAGTCTGACATACCTAGGTTGAGACAGGCCAGTGTGTCAGTCAGTCTGACATACCTAGGTTGAGACAGGCCAGTGGGTTGGTCAGTCTGACATATCTAGGTTGAGACAGGCCAGTGTGTCGGTCAGCCTGACATACCTAGGTTGAGACAGGCCAGTGTGTCAGTCAGCCTGACATACCTAGGTTGAGACAGGCCAGTGTGTCGGTCAGCCTGACATACCTAGGTTGAGACAGGCCAGTGTGTCGGTCAGCCTGACATACCTAGGTTGAGACAGGCCAGTGTGTCGGTCAGTCTGACATACCTAGGTTGAGACAGGCCAGTGTGTCGGTCAGCCTGACATACCTAGGTTGAGACAGGCCAGTGTGTGGGGTCAGCCTGACATACCTAGGTTGAGACAGGCCAGTGTGTCAGTCAGTCTGACATACCTAGGTTGAGACAGGCCAGTGGGTCGGTCAGCCTGACATACCTAGGTTGAGACAGGCCAGTGGGTCGGTCAGCCTGACATACCTAGGTTGAGACAGGCCAGTGTGTGGGGTCAGCCTGACATACCTAGGTTGAGACAGGCCAGTGTGTCAGTCAGTCTGACATACCTAGGTTGAGACAGGCCAGTGTGTCAGTCAGCCTGACATACCTAGGTTGAGACAGGCCAGTGTGTCGGTCAGCCTGACATACCTAGGTTGAGACAGGCCAGTGTGTCGGTCAGCCTGACATACCTAGGTTGAGACAGGCCAGTGTGTCGGTCAGCCTGACATACCTAGGTTGAGACAGGCCAGTGTATCGGTCAGCCTGACATACCTAGGTTGAGACAGGCCAGTGTGTCGGTCAGCCTGACATACCTAGGTTGAGACAGGCCAGTGTGTTGGTCAGTCTGACATACCTAGGTTGAGACAGGCCAGTGTGTCAGTCAGTCTGACATACCTAGGTTGAGACAGGCCAGTGTGTCAGTCAGTCTGACATACCTAGGTTGAGACAGGCCAGTGTGTTGGTCAGCCTGACATACCTAGGTTGAGACAGGCCAGTGTGTTGGTCAGCCTGACATACCTAGGTTGAGACAGGCCAGTGTGTTGGTGCACTTCCACTCCTTCTCGTGTGTCGCTACTTTGACGTCATCCATCACCAGGGGAACCCAGCCTCCGAACACGAACATCCTACAGAACAGACGGGTGAGGAGGGAGAGAGGCAGGTGAGGAGGGAGAGGGGCAGGTGAGGAGGGAGAGGGGCAGGTGAGGAGGGAGAGGGGCAGGCAGGTGAGGAGGGAGAGGGGCAGGCAGGTGAGGAGGGAGACAGGTGAGGAGGGAGACAGGTGAGCTCCTGATAGACCAACCATGCACCAGACCAGCTCAGAAGTAAAAATGTACACACATCCAGTTACTTGGCGGTTCAGGAAAAAAATAAAAAATAATAATAATAATGATAGAAAAATAAAAAATCAAGTCCCTCTCCCTGAAAAGACAAATGTGTTGCTCAAGTTAAGACAATTGTGTTAACTCACTTGTTGGTGATGGTTGTGGCAGAGTGGAGACTGCGGGGAAGAGGAGCTGTCCCGTTGATGGACGGTTTATTCCATGTCAGGGTGTCTGCAGAGGAAAGACAAGGACTTATCAAGTTCCTGCGTTAAAAACGGCCACGCTACTAAGTAGTAGAGATGTGACAAACAGCGGGAGGGGGAAAAATATATATTTTTATATATATATATATTTTTAATTGGTTCTGTTAAAAAGATTTTTAAAAATTTTTTTAGACGAAAATACATTTCAAATCCATGATGAATTCACATTGCAGCTGAGCTGCTACCGGGAACCGTTTGGGTTTTATGGCGCAGCCCTTCACCACCGTTACTGTACATTGACTCCACCTCGCAAAGATCGCATTTCCTTCCTCAAATTATTGCAAATACAGGACTTCACCGCTGTCACTTGCCTTTCTCTGCCATTGTTCCAACTTACGGACAATGGTCTTTCTTAGCGGTAGAGACGACTCCGAAATAATTGATTTCGTCAACTCCTTTGCATATCGATTCCCATTTTAGTGTCGAGTCTGCCAACTGCTAAGATTAATTGTTTGGGGTTTTTTTTGTAATGGAGGAGACTAATTAGTAGCCGTACTTCAGAGAACAGTGGCACAGTATAGGCCGGTTGGCCACCATGCAGACGGAGTCAGGACCGCGCGCTAGGCCCGTCTATCTCGCAATTTCTTGGCTTGAAATGTCTCGCAACGTCAGTAAAGCAGGGCCTATCAATGAGATGGGCTATGAGTTTCTACACGCAACAGACCTAAAAACAAAAACAGAGCAGGCAAGCCAGTGAGAAGGAGAGAGAGGATGCAGCCAGACTGAACTGGCACATACAGTCCACCCCACATACATCTGCTGATGCAAAAAAGGGCTTAATCATTTATTTTCATTTAAATGTTTGCGTAAGCCCCAAGAGGCATTTGTCTGCAGTTAACTTGGTCAAAGGCTGTGCAACCATGAACTAGCTCTGGGGTGCCAATAACTTTGTCCGTGCCATGTCTCTCTTGCACTTTTCGTATATAAAAAAAAAAAAAAAAGTACTGATTTCTTATAAAATAAATAGAAATTTGATCAATTTTGACCACCGCACACTGGATGTTTTATTTTATTTTTGGCACGGACAAAATTATTGGCACCCCAGAGCTAGTACATGGTTGCACAGCCTTTTGGCGAAGATAACTGCAGACAAATGCATCTTGGGACTTATGCGATCTTTTTTTTATAAAAGATGTCAAAAGGCTTTCACAGAAACCCGGCCTAAAAACCCCCAAGAGCTGCTCACCTTTCTACTGGCAATTTGTCTCACTATTCAGCAGCAAACTGATCGCATTCTTCAATCTTTCGAAAGGTGCCCTCCAACTTGTTTTCAGATCTAAGCATAAATTTTGGATATGATTCAAAGCTGGACTTCTTGCTGGTCATTCCAGAACAGTCCAGCATCTCTTCTTAACCATTCCTGTGTGCTTTTTTTTTGTGTGTGTTTGGTGTCGTTGTCCTGCTGGGAGACCCACAACCTTGAATGGAGACCCAGTTTTTGTAAACTGGGATGAACATAGGACTGCAAAACACCTGAAAATCTGCTGATTTTATGATGCCTTGTTCAAAGCCCCCCCCCCCCCCCCAGAAGTATAAACGCAACCCCACAGCTTGACCGAACTTCCCCCATCTTTGAGAGTGCTCTTTCCATGGATTGCTTCATCTGGTCGTCAGTGAACACAGCGCTGACATGTATTGCCAAAGAGCTCTAATTTTGTTTCAATTGGTCCACAGAATGTTTCCCCCCAGGATTTAGGTGGGTTTATTGAGAAGTTCAAATCAGTTGAATAATACTGTGGGGCTGCCTCTGGTACTATGGGCCTTTAATGTGTGCAAGACATCATGAAATCAGATTATCAATGCCATACAACTCTCCTTCCGTGGCCTCCAACTGCTCTTAAAAACCAAATACATGCTTTTCAACCGTTCGCTGCCCGCCCGTCTAGCATCACTACTCTAACTTAGAATATGTGGACAACTACAAATACCTGGGTGACTGGTTAGACTGTAAACTCTCCTTCCAGACTCATATTAAACATCTCCAATCCCAAATTAAATCTAGAATCGGCTTCCTATTTTGCAAACAAAGCCTCCTTCACTCACGCCGCCAAACATACCCTCGTAAAACTGACCATCCTACCGATCCTCGACTTCGGCAATGTCATTTACAAAATAGCTTCCAACACTCTACTCAGCAAACTGGATGCAGTTTATCACAGTGCCATCCGTTTTGTTACCAAATCACCTTATACCACCCACCACTGCGACCTGTATGCTCTAGTCGGCTGGCCCTCGCTACATATTCATCGCCAGACCCACTGGCTCCAGGTCATCTTTTAGTCGATGCTATGTAAAGTCCCGCCTTATCTCAGCTCACTGGTCACCATAGTAACACCCACCCGTAGCACGCGCTCCAGCAGGTATATTTCACTGGTCATCCCCAAAGCCAACACCTCCTTTGGCCACCTTTCCTTCCAGTTCTCTACAGCCAATGACTGGAACGAATTGCAAAAATGGCTGAAACTGGAGACATATCTCCCTCTCCAACTTTAAGCATCAGCTATCTGAGCAGCTAACCGATCGCTGCAGCTGTACATAGTCGCATCTGTAAATAGCCCACCCAATCTACCTACCTCATCCCCATATTGTTTTTATTTACTTTGCTGCTCTTTTGCACACCAGTATCACTACTTACACACCTTCGTCTGCTCATCATCATCAGCTCATCGATCCAGTGTTAATCTGCTAAATTGTAATTACTTTGCTACCATGGCCTATTTATTGCCTTACTTCCTCACACTGTATATAGACTTTCTTTTTTTTCCTATTGTGTTATTGACTGTAAGCTTGTTTATTCCATGTGTAACTCTGTGTTGTTGTTTGTGTCGAACTGCTTTGCTTTATCTTGGCCAGGTCACAGTTGTAAATGAGAACTTGTTCTCAACTAGCCTACCTGTTTAAATAAAAGGTGGGGGAAAAATATAGTTTTAAAAAATCAAGGTGTTTTGGAGGTTGTGGTGTCCAAAAACTGTCTGTTGAAGGTTGTGGGTCTTCCAGTAGGACAACAAACCCCCAAAACACACATAAAAAGCACCCTGGAATGGTTAAAAATAATAATAATTTAAAACGTTAAGACTGTTCTGGAGTAGCCAATGAGAAGTCCAGATCTCAATCTCATCCCATAACATATAATGAATGACAACTGAAAACATCAATTGGTTGAGGGCACCCAACAAACACTGAAGAATAAGAGCAATTTGCTTCTGAGGGCAAGCTCATCGATGGCTACAATTTTCTACATTGTAGAATAACAGTGAAGATATCAAAACTATGAAATAACACATATGGAATCATGTAGTGACCAAAAAAAAGTGTTAAACAAATCAAAATATATTTTAGATTTCAGATTCTTCAAAGTAGCCACCCTTTGCCTTGATAGCTTCATGAGGTAGTCACCTGGAATGCATTTCAATTAACAGGTGTGCCTTGGTAAAGTATAACCAGTATAACTGAGTTCCATGTCTAAGAGGGTTTCAGTAGATACGGTATAACTGAGTTCCATGTCTAATAGAGGGTTTCAGTAGATACGGTATAACTGAGTTCCATGTCTAATAGAGGGTTTCAGTAGATACGGTATAACTGAGTTCCATGTCTAATAGAGGGTTTCAGTAGATACGGTATAACTGAGTTCCATGTCTAATAGAGGGTTTCAGTAGATACGGTATAACTGAGTTCCATGTCTAATAGAGGGTTTCAGTAGATATGGTATAACTGAGTTCCATGTCTAATAGAGGGTTTCAGTAGATACGGTATAACTGAGTTCCATGTCTAATAGAGGGTTTCAGTAGATACGGTATAACTGAGTTCCATGTCTAATAGAGGGTTTCAGTAGATACGGTATAACTGAGTTCCATGTCTGTAGAGGGTTTCAGTAGATACGGTATAACTGAGTTCCATGTCTAATAGAGGGTTTCAGTAGATACGGTATAACTGAGTTCCATGTCTAATAGAGGGTTTCAGTGGATACGGTATAACTGAGTTCCATGTCTAATAGAGGGTTTTAGTAGATACGGTATAACTGAGTTCCATGTCTAATAGAGGGTTTCAGTAGATACGGTATAACTGAGTTCCATGCCTAATAGAGGGTTTCAGTAGATACGGTATAACTGAGTTCCATGTCTAATAGAGGGTTTCAGTAGATACGGTATAACTGAGTTCCATGTCTAATAGAGGGTTTCAGTATATACGGTATAACTGAGTTCCATGTCTAATAGAGGGTTTCAGTAGATACGGTATAACTGAGTTCCATGTCTAATAGAGGGTTTCAGTAGATACGGTATAACTGAGTTCCATGTCTAATAGAGGGTTTCAGTATATACGGTATAACTGAGTTCCATGTCTAATAGAGGGTTTCAGTAGATATGGTATAACTGAGTTCCATGTCTAATAGAGGGTTTCAGTAGATACGGTATAACTGAGTTCCATGTCTGTAGGGGGTTTCAGTAGATACAGTATAAGATATAAGATATACCTTTATCGCCCTAGTGGTCATACATGCGTAATAGGACTATTATTCTACTTGGTTATTTGCTGTGGAATTTCTCTTTTTCTTATCGTTTTAACAGAAAACCATTAAAATAAAAAAAATGTCCATTTGTCACATCACTACCAAGAACCAAAATGACCACTTGACTGAACTACAGAGTTCCTTGGTTGAGATGAGAGCACTTCATCAATCTGGGCTTTATGGGAGAGTGGCCAGACAGAACCTTCCAGAACAGTCTCTAGAGCACTTCATCAATCTGGGCTTTATGGGAGAGTGGCCAGACAGAACCTTCCAGAACAGTCTCTAGAGCACTTCATCAATCTGGGCTTTATGGGAGAGTGGCCAGACAGAACCTTCCAGAACAGTCTCTGGAGCACTTCATCAATCTGGAAGAATTTTCCCAAATCCAGATGCAGACAAGACAATCAAAGCTGTAATCGCCGCCAAAAGGGGCATCTACACGTATTCACACCCATTACTCAATACTTTATGTACATTTGAGGTTTCTGTATTTCATTTTCTATAATGTTTTATTATTATTAGCAAACATGTCTAAAAACACGTTTTCACTTTGTCATTATGGGGTATTGTGATGTCATTATGGGGTATTGTGATGTCATTATGGGGTATTGTGATGTCATTATGGGGTATTGTGATGTCATTATGGGGTATTCTGTGTGTATGAGAGAGAAAAATTTCAATTTAACTCATTTTGAATTCAGAAGTTAACAACAAAATGTGGAATAAGTCAAGGGGTATGAATAATTTCTCAAGGCACTGTAAAAAAAATTACACTCAACTGTTTTAAAAAATGGCAGGAAATTACATTTAAAACAGAAACACTCTCAGCTCAACGGAGAAATATGTATAATTGCAGGAAATTAGCTGAAATATTCAAAACGTTCTCTACACCGACAAGATGGGGGCATCTAAAACATGTTCTCTAAAACCCAGCTGTGTGTCCCATTGCCACACCCTCTGCCACCTAAGCTCCCCTTTGATACAGGAAAAAACCCTGAATGCAGCCTGCAAGTTTAATTAATTAATAATGCATGTAATTGCACCGTGTACACCACAAATTAACTTGATTTGATTTCCCCCCCCCCCAAAAAACAAAAAATAAATAAATATTTTTTAAAAATTTTAGAATCAGCAGGAATTTGACCAATCACTCACCTATATCTAGTGTCCACAAATCCCCCAGTCGACAGCCGCTCATACCCCCATAGATGACCAGACGGGACTTGCTAGAGGTCTTCTCTGTGTAGACGACGGCGGTGTGGCTCTCTCTGGGCGGGGGCAACACCCCGTAGGTGATGGGGATGTCCCAGCCCACCACACTAGAGCCGGCACGCAGCTCCAACGTATACAGATCGTTCAGGTATCTGGGGTGGAGGAGGGGAAAAATAACCTTTAAGTCTTAATCTGTGCCTTATATTTAAATCACATTTTATTTGTCACATGTGCGGAATACAACAGGAGGAGCTCAACCTAACCGCGAAAATGCTTTACTTACAATCCCTTTACCAACAATGCAGAATAATTTTTTTAAGTAAGAAAAATGCACAAAAAAAAAAATGTAAATTAACAAAATAACTAACCAAATTAAGAAAAAACAGCAAAATAACAAGGCTATATACATGGGGTACCAGTACCAAGTCAATGTGTGGGGGTACAGGTTAATTTAGGTAATATGTGCATGTAAAGTGTACATATTAAAGTGTAAAGTGACTATGCATTGATAACGAACAGCAAGTAGCAGCAGTTTAAATAAAGGGGAGGGTCAAGGCAAATTGTCCGGGTAGCCATTTCATGAACTGTTTTGCAGTTTTATGGTTCGGAGGTAGAAGCTGTTAAGGTGCCGTCGGCAAACTTAATGGTGTTGGAGTCGTGCGTAGACACGCAGTCATGGGTGAACAGGGAAGGGACTGAGCACGCACCCCTGAGGGGCCCCCGTGTTGAGGATCAGTGAGGCCGATGTGTTGTTGCCTACCCTTACAACTTGGCGGCGGCCCGTCAGGAAGTCCAGGATCTTGTTGCAAAGGGAGGGTCCTTGGTTTAGTGATGTGCTCGGGGAGCACTACGGTGTTGAACGCTGAGCTGTAGTCAACGAAAAGCATCCTCGCGTAGGTATTCCTTTTGTCCAGGTGGGAAAGGGCAGCGTGGAGTGAAATAGAGATTTCCTCATCTGTGGATCTGTTGGGGCGGTATGCGAATTGTAGTGGGTCTAGAGTTTCTGGGATGATGGTGTTGATGTGAACTATGACCAGGCCTTTCAAAGCCCTTCATGGTTACAGACATGAGTGCTACGGGTCGGTAGTAATTTAGACAGGTTACCTTGGCGTTCTTGGGCACAGGGACCATGTTGGTCTGCTTGAAACATGTATTACAGATTCGGTCAGGGAGAGTTTGAAAATGTCCGTGAACACATTTGCCAGTTGGTCAGCGCATGCTCAGAGTAAGTGTCCGGGTAATCCGTCTTGCCCTGCGGCCCTGTGAATGTTGACCTGTTTAAAGGTCTTACTCACATCGGCTATGGAGAGCGTGATCACAGTCATCCGGAAGAGCAGGTGGTCTCATGCATGGTTCAGTGTTGTTGCCTCAAAGAAAGCATTAGAAGGCATTCAGTTCGTCTGGAACACTCGCAGCTGGGTTTCCCTTCGTAATCTGTAATAGTTTTCAAACCCTGTCACATCCAATGAGCGTTTGAATCCTACTACACCGGCTCTATCTTCGTCCGGTATTGCCTGTTTGATGGTTCATCGGAGGGCATAGCGAGATGTCTCAAAAGCATCCAGATTAGTGTCCCGCTCCTTGAAAGCTGCAGCTCTAGCCTTCAGCTCGGTGCGGATGTTGTCTGCAATTAGGGCTGGCCCCAATGACCTCGGTGGCTCCATATGGAGAATTTTATCTCCCTCACCAACTTTAAACATCTGCTATCTGAGCAGCTAACCGATCGCTGCAACTGTACATAGTCCATCGGTAAATAGCCCACCCATTTTACCTACCTCATCCCCATACTGTTTTTATTTATTTACTTTTCTGCTCTTTTGCACACCAGTATCTCTACCTGCACATGACCATCTGATCATTTATCACTCCAGTGTTAATCTGCTAAATAATTAGTAATTAGCTAATTAATTAGTAATTAGTAATTAGTAATTATTTGCCTACCTCCTCATGCCTTTTGCACACTGTGCAATGTATATAGACTCTTTTTTTTCTATTTTGTCTACTGTGTTATTGTCTTGTTTATTGTTTACTCCATGTGCAACTCTGTGTTGTTGTCTGTTCACACTGCTATGCTTTATCTTGGCCAGGTCGCAGTTGTAAATGAGAACTTGTTCTCAACTTGCCTACCTGGTTAAATAAAGGTGAAATAAAAAATGTAATTAATAAAAATGGAGGGTGTGACGCTACAGAGGCGCCGTCGGAGGCATGCAGAGAGAGGTCAAATGAATCTCATTACCCCATCGTCATGCACCTCCCTCTGTATAGCTTTGATTGGCTTTGATGGCAGGTGGGGGGGTGATACATTCTGTATAAACAAACTTGCTTCCTTGACAACAGCTCTACACTGCTCTGTAGAGCTGAC
Source organism: Oncorhynchus mykiss (assembly GCF_013265735.2). Lineage (NCBI taxonomy): Eukaryota > Metazoa > Chordata > Actinopteri > Salmoniformes > Salmonidae > Oncorhynchus > Oncorhynchus mykiss. Next base: position 76,273,923 of record NC_048573.1, read on the forward strand.
TTCTGCAGTATCACCACAATAGCTGCATGGCCAGTGCAGACGTGAACATGCAGCGCCCAGATGCATAACGCACTCCTCTCTATAAGAATGTGCTCTCCGCTCTCCTGCACATTCATTTTCACAACTCCATTGTAGGAATTGTTGGCATGAATTCCCCACTACATATATCACCAGTAGTATATTTAGCATGAATTCCTATCATTTCTAATCTACGATGTTTGTTTGGTTACAGTCGTTTCAATATATATATATATATATATATATATATATATATATATATATATATATATATATATATATATATATATATATATATATATATATATATATATATATATATATATATATATATCCGTGGAAAAAATGTCACGCATTGATCTCGTGTAAAACATTATAAAAATAGGCCAACCTGATTACTTCTTATCGATGCTCGACTTGGACTGAAATAGGTGCTGGTACATTTTATAATTAGGTGCATCAGGCCAGATCCCAGATAAATAGTTGAACCGTTTCAAGTTCGTTGCAGACAGGCCATGTGTAGCCAATGTGATTTATAGGAATATATACTTTCATCAGTATATTTTCTACCTGCAGGCTACAATGTTTATATTTGTTGGCTTTATGTAGGCGATTTTTTTACATAGTTGGCAATAGAAGTTACATTTTTAGGTTTGTATCATTTCCATTTAGATAGAATTTTCCTTACCCACATGACAATGAGTTTAAGATGAGACATTATTATAAATTAAATGTAACTGTTCCACAAAAATGTGCATATGAAAACAATAACTGACAAAACAGATCGGTCGTAATTGTAAGAAATTGGCATTAAACATTAGACAGCTCTTTATATAGCCCATTACAGGCAACTTCTGGAGAGTAACGGCAGAATCTGTGAAAGCCAGCAGGAAGGGGAGGGTCAGATTACGTTTTTTTTTTTCTCTCTCTCTGGATATCTAGATCTTGGGCTCACTCGAGTCATTCGGGTCTTATTTAATCAAACCGCGTAAAGCATCAGACAAGATCAATGCATATAGTTGATTTTATTAAAAACGCATATGGAAAAATAAACGTTTAAAATGTTCAACCAAATTGTCTATAATTAAGAACGGACTTTTGGTTGACCAAGATTTTTTTTTTTTTTATAAATAAACAAACGTTCCTTCACTACCTGTAATCCATGGCCTCTGTGGGGACAACATAGGCGATGCTCTTATTGATGAAGCCGGTGACTAGTGTGGTATACAATGCCACGGGATGAACCCCGGGAATATATTCCAGTCTGTGCTAACAAAACAGTCGTGTAGCGCATCAGACCACTTTGGCATTTAGCGAGTCGCTGATATTTTATTTTACCTTTATTCTTATATAGTTGTATATGTATATATTTGTATGCATGTATATTTATATTTTTTTTAACCTTTATTTAACTTGGCAAGTCAGTTAAGAACACATTCTTATTTTCAATGACGGCCTAGAAACAGTGGGTTAACTGCCTGTTCAGGGGCAGAATGACAGATTTGTACCGTGTCAGCTCGGGGGTTTGAACTTGCAACCTTCCGTTTGACTAGTCCAAGGCTACCCTGCCGCCCCAAATACTTCCAGCTTGGATATTTTCTTGTAAGCCAGAATCAGGAGGATAGAATTATGGTCAGATTTTCCAAATGAAGGGCGAGGGAGAGCTTTGTATGCGTCTCTGTGTGTGTTGAAAAGGTGGTCTGGAGTTTTTTTTTCTCTCTCATTTTTCAGTCATAAGAGACAGAAACATTACAATTATGAAATAACACATATTGCATCATGTGGTAACCAAAAAATTTGTTAAAAGGATCAAAAATCACTCTTGGAAATTCTCTCAACCAGCTTCATGAGGTAGTCACCTGGAATGCCCAATACATTTGAGCCAATCCCTTTTTGTTGTGACAATGTAGGGGTGGTACACTGAAGAAAGCCCTATTTGGTAAGAGACTAAGCCCATATTATGGAAAGAACAACTCAAATGAGCAAAGAGAAATGACAGTCCGCCATTACTTTAAGACATGAAGGTCAATGTAAAGAATGTAAGGTTTCATCAACTGCGGTTGCAAAAACCCATCAAGCGATATGATTAAACTCTCATGAGGACCGCCACTACTAAAAGGACACCAATAATAAGAAGAGACTTGCTTGGGCCAAGAAACATGAGCAATGGACATTAGACTGGTGAAAATCTGTCCTTTGGTCTGATGAGTCCACATTTTGAGGGTTTCGGTTCCAACCGCGAAAGTCTTTGTGAGACGCTGAGTAGGTGAACAGATGATCTTCGCATGTGTGGTTCCCACCGTGAAGCATGGAGGAGGAGGTGTGATGGTGCTTTGCTGATGACACCGATTGATTTAGAATTTAAGGCACACTTAACCAGCATGGCTACCGCAGCATTCTGCAGCGATGCTCCATCCCATCTGGTTTGGGTTTAGTGGGCCACTTTTTGTTTTGTTTTTCAACAGGACAATGACCCAACACCTCCAGGCTGTGTAAGTGCTGTTTGACCAATAAGGAGAGTGATGGAGTAGTGCATCAGATGACCTGGCCTCCACAATCGCCCGACCTCAACCAAATTGAAATGGTTTGGGCTGAGTTGGACCACAGAGTGAAGGAAAAGCAGCCAACAAGTGCTCAGTAAATGTGGAAACTCTTTCAAGACGGTTGGAAAAGCATTCCAGGTGAAGCTGGTTGAGAGAATGCCAAGGGTGTGCAAAGCTGTCATCAAGGCAAAGGGTGGCTACTTTGAAGAATCTAAAATATATTATTTTTTTAACACTTTTTTGGTTACTACATGATTCCATAGGTGTTAATTCATAGTTTTGATGTCTTCACTATTATTCTACAATGTAGAAAATAGTAAAAATAAAAAATAAATCTTGAAAGAATAGGTGTCCAAACTTATGATTGGTACTGTAAGTACTCAGATCTTTTGCTATGAGACTCAAAATTGAGCTCAGGTGCAACCTGTTTCCATTGATCGTCCTTGAGATGTTTCTACAACTTGAACGGAGTCCACCTGTGGTAAATTGAATTGATTGGACATGACTTGGAAAGGCTCACACCTGTCTATATAAAGGCCCCACGGTTAACAGTGCATGTCAGAGAAAAACCAAGTCATGAGGTTGAAGGAATTGTCCGTAGATCTGGGGAAGGATACCAAAACATTTCTGCAGCATTGAAGGTCCCCAAGAACACAGCGACCTCTACCAATCTTAAATGGAAAAAGTTTGGAACCACCAAGATTCTTCCAAGAGCTGGCCAAACTGAGCAATCAGTGGAAAAGGGAGGTGACCAAGAACCCAATGGTCACTGTGACAGAGCTCTAGAGTTCCTCTGTGGAGATGGGAGAACCTTCCAGAAAGACAACCATCTCTGCAGCACTCAACCAAGCAGGCCTTTATGGTACAGTTAACAGACGGAAGCCACCACTCAGTTTGCCAAAGGGAACCTAAAGGACTCTCAGACCATGATTAACAAGATTCTCTGATCTGATGAAACCAAGACTGAACTCTTTGGCCTGAATGCCAAGCAAGACGTCTGGAGGAAACCTGGCACCATCCCTACGGTGAAGCATGGTTGTGGTGGCAGCATCATCATGCTGTGGGGATGTTTTTCAGAGGCAGGGACTGGGAGACTAGTCAAGGATCAAGGCAAATATTGAACGGAGCAAAGTACAGAGAGATCCTTGATGAAAACCTGCTCCAGAGCACTCAGGACCTCAGACTGGGGCAAAGGTTCACCTTCCAACAGGACAATGACCCTAAGCACACAGCCAAGACAATGCAGGAGTGGCTTCAGGAAAAGTCTCAATGTCCTTGAATGGGAGAAACAACACAAATACAGGTGTGCCAAGCTTGTAGTGTCATACCCAAGAAGGCCCGAGGCTGTAATCGCTACCGAAGGTGCTTCAACAAAGTACCGAGTAAAGGGTGTGAATACTCAAACTAAAAACCCTGTTTTTACTTTGTCATTTTGGAGTATTGTGGGTAGATTGAAGAGAGGGGGCAAAACAATTTAATACATTTTAGAAAAAGGCTGTTCAGTAACTAACTGTGGAAAAAATTGAGGGGCCTGAACACTCTCCAAATGCACTGTGGGCTACACAGTACACCCATACTTGGGGGGGGGGGGGGTGTGGTTCCTGGTGGATAATATATATTAATGATGTATACCTGGGGATGTTGTTCTTGGGGTCCTCACTGTCGTTAGCCAGTCCTCCGAACAGGAAGCATTTGTTCCCTACCAGGGAGAAGCTGTGTCCCAGGCGGGGACAGGGAGGAGGGCCGTTCTTAGGAGACTTGGGCTTCAGACGCTTCCACTCCCAGCGACTGGCCTGAGGAGAGATCAACAGTCAACGACGACATGAATGCAGTGACTCACTAACAAGCTCAGTTGTGCCTACAGAGCTAAGATCTCTAATTAGGCTATACCCATTCAAGCACATCTTACGCAAAACATAGAAATGACAAGGAATGCGTGTTAGTTATGGTTTAAAATTTAGGATGGAAATTAGTATACAGGAATTTATGCAAACTATTTAGTGTTTAGTTTAGTTTACACCCCAAATCCCACTAAATAACTATCAGAGCTTAATTCTGTGGGCTGAACACGTACCTGCAGTTCATACAGATCGTTGCTGTATTTGCCATACTCCACCATCCCTCCAAACACCAGCAGCCTGGTGCCATCGCACACGAACCCATACGCAGCACAGCCAGGCGGGATGTCGCCACGGACAGCAGGAATGAACCACTGATTGGTGGCTGAAACACATTGAATTTATGGATTATAAAACCCTGTAACTGAAGTTACTGTAGTAATAACCAGTGCTTGACTTGGGTAGGCCGGCGAATGAAATCTACTTAGTGTTGCACGGTATCGGGCGGCAGGGCAGCCTAGTGGTTAGAGCGTTGGACTAGTCAAACGGAAGGTTGCCAGTTCAAACACCCAAGCTGACATGGTACAAATCTGTCGTTCTGCCCCTGAACAGGCAGTTAACCCACTGTTCCTAGGCCGTCATTGAAAATAAGAATGTGTTCTTAACTGACTTGCCTAGTTAAATAAAAGGTACAAATTATAAAAATAAATACAGGGTGTCCTCGGAGTGGGCCACAGTGTCTCCTGACCCCTCCTGTCTCAGCCTCCAGTATTTATGCTGCAGTAGTTTATGTGTCGGGGGGCTAGGGTCAGTTTGTTATATCTGGAGTACTTCTCCTGTCCTATTCGGTGTCCTGTGTGAATCTAAGTGTGCGTTCTCTAATTCTCTCCTTCTCTCTTTCTCTCTCTCGGAGGACCTGAGCCCTAGGACCATGCCCCAGGACTACCTGACATGATGACTCCTTGCTGTCCCCAGTCCACCTGGCTGAAGAGGACTGGCCAGAAGAGGACTGGCCATCCCACATATGCTCTCTCAAATTCTCTCTTTCTTTCTCTCTCTCGGAGGACCTGAGCCCTAGGACCATGCCCCAGGAATACCTGACATGATGACTCCTTGCTGTCCCCAGTCCACCTGACTGTGCTGCTGCTCCAGTTTCAACTATTCTGCCTTATTATTATTCGACCATGCTGGTCATTTATGAACATTTGAACATCTTGACCATGTTTTGTTATAATCTCCACCCGGCACAGCCAGAAGAGGACTGGCCACCCCATATAGCCTGGTTCCTCTCTAGGTTTCTTCCTAGGTTTTGGCCTTTCTAGGGAGTTTTTCCTAGCCACCGTGCTTCTTCACCTGCATTGCTTGCTGTTTGGGGTTTTAGGCTGGGTTTCTGTACAGCACTTTGAGATATCAGCTGATGTACGAAGGGCTATATAAATAAATAAAATAAATTTGAAATAAAATACCGGTACCACAGTACCAAAAATGTCATGATACCAACATTTCAGAATACCGAATACAGTTCAGTCCTACTGATCTAAAGAACCCGCTGGCTCCTGTTATAAAATGTTTATTAAAGTCAGCTGTTTTGATCAATTCTGTTGAATCTAAGCAACGGTCGCTGGTCTCTTGTATGTGCTGGTCCAATAATGTCAACTTCACTTTCATGCTCATGTCACGTGTGACAGCTGTAAACAGCTGTAAATAGTGCATCCCCTACAGCCACCTGCTTCTCTGCATCATTATGCATGTATATTCATTCCTCCTATTCCTCCATCCAAATCACTGGTAGGCCTTTCCAATACTGGATGAGCAAGTGTGAATATCAGTGACAGGTCGTGTAGCGCATGCGCATAATGTTTAGAAAACAGGAATCGGGGACGGGTCGAACAGGACGCTGGGCCACTGAATTTTCACTGTGGTAACCTGATACTTGGTCCAGTATCTTATTAGTAAAAATGTTGGTATCGTGACAACACTTTTCTACTTCTTGAGTACTGTACCTTATAGAATATTAGCTCAAAAGCATTGCAGAGTTATTGCACCTAAATATAAATAGTACCAGCACAGCACCTATTTCAGTCCAAGTCTATTTCATTAATTGAAATGACTGGAATTCTATCAAATATGCCAATATGTAAAGTAATTCCTGATGCTGCACCACTGGCAGACCATATAAATCAATTGATGCCAGTGAAAGGGATGCGTTGTTTACATTTTTTGTTGTAGTGCACACCCGTTGAAATGCCCATTACTGTGGATTTTCACAAATGCATGCTTATTAAAAATGCAGAACATAAGATTAAATCGTCAGTTTATATTTTATATGTATTGTGCAGTTACAGAGGTTTTGTTGATGATATGACGTGTTTGTTTTAATTTAACCCGCCATTTCTCTTTGCAGTTTCCCTCCAATCTCCACTGGGCGACTTCGGTTTTGCCAAAGGCTTCGCAGCTCAACTGGGTACCATTAGCCATATAACTAGCGAGCTAGCTTCTGGTCCCATTAAATTTCACGGCACGTGAACACTGGCGCATGATTGCCTTGCAACAATATATGAGCAAAACAGGAGTCAAACACTTTAAACCACCTACTTACTCACTGTCACAACCACAGAGGGTCATTGGTAATTGACTATGTTGACGACCATTGCCTAAGAGGATAAAAGCGATAACTACTTGTTGAAAATATTTGTGCTAGGTAGCCATTTCATGGGCTGTAGCGCTAACTAGCACAAATTAGCCGATGGGCAAGTTCGTATCCAATTGCTAAAAAAAAATGTTAGCTAGGTAGCATAGCAAATCATTTATGAACAATGCCGAATGTATACACAAAGCATCATCTTACCTGTGTTATACACATGCAGTTCATCCACAATTCCTTCATTGCCACCCCCGAAAACGACCATCAATTCTTTAATTGCAACTGCACGATGTCCGTGTCGGGGCCGAGGGACAGGGCCGGACCAACCCAACACCCGCTTCCACCGTGGCTGCAGAACTGAGCCAGAGGTCCCTGATGTCATGGTGCCGGTAGATTCAGTTTCTCTTTGAGAAGGAAGTTAGAAAAAAAAATCCAACTTGAAAAGCTTTCCAATATAGCTAAAATGTCTAAATGTATAATAATGCTAAGCTAACGAGTTAGCTAGCATCCGTTAGGACTAGCCAGCTACGGTAACTGACAACAAGCTAACAGTAGCTGGCTACGGTAACGTTTAAACGTTAAAGGATTTTAAAAAACCTCGCGTCCTACTAAAATACTGTACTCAAACACAAAATATAGTATCGAGATTTTGTATACGTTGTTCCCAGTTCAAGACCACTTGTATATAATTGTATAGAGATATAAATATGTCCAGGTTGTGGTTGCTAGCTCGCAAGTTTATTTAGCCAAGAAGAAGCACAAAAAAAACCATCTATGGGAGCCGCCATTTTAGCAAACAAGACGCCGAGAAGAAAACTATGAAACGTAGATCCGGAAACAACATGAAAATGTACAGCCATCAAAATTGTGGAACTCTTGACACACAATTAATATTATTTTTTGTTGTTGTTGTACTAATCTCTTCAAAAATTGACGCTTTAATTTTCTGTGTTGTAGAGTTATATTTCCAAGGAAGCAAAGCGGTGCGATTCGATGGGTGCCGCCATCTTGTAGCTACTAACAAAACTAAACAAACCATCCAGAAAACAGCCTGACTAATAATACAAATATTAATTCAGCTGGCTCCTGAACCTGGTTTGCTAGTTTAATCGTTTCAGATACCTTTAGAGTAATACATGTACCCAATACCGATTATAATGTGCAAGACACATTATGATTGAACATTATTATCACGGGAGAAATACTATTGCAGTTGAATGTTCATGCTTCTTCATGAGCAGAAATTATTTCTCAACTTGTTTCAATCTGTAAACCTTCAAGTGTCATAAGTAATTGTAATTGTACAGCCAATGTTTATTGGCGTTTAGTTTTGTTGCACTGTGATGGTAACAAGCTAGCTTTCCAGACCAAAAAAAAAAGTCATGCCTTTCTGTTCTGGGTGTCGCCATTTTGACATAATTAAAAAGCTACAGCAGTGAAAAAGCTACACTAGTAGCTTGGTGAAGCATCTTTGCTAGTGAGCTAGCTAACGTTAGCGGATGCTGCAAATTAACATTAAAATAACGTTACTGACAGATTATACAAGACATTCCAATACAAACCAGATAGCTAAATGGCTAAGCTAAATAGCAAATAGGCTAACAGCTAATTTCTTAGCTTGCTAAAATGTTAGCGTTCAGCTTGGAGGCTACAGCTAACGTTAGCTTGCTAATATCCTTCTTGACCAATTAAAAACAGAAGTTGGTTATAAAATGAACAACCTTAATAAATCCTAACATGATAGAATCATTTAACGAAATTAAGTTTTACTTCTTTATTAACCGTCTCTTTCATTGATGCATTCATAGCAGTAAGTTATTTTTTTGTATTAGCCTTGCTAGCAAGCTAGCTAGCTTCCCTCAAGAAAAATGGCGGAGATAACGTTAGCCGTCACAATAAAACGCGAAAAAAAAGTTAGTCGCGTTATCGTTAGCACATTATACTTACTCTTAAGTTGTAACTTTAATCAAAAAAAAGTCTCGAGAGCGGGACTCAATTTAATCATTTGAACCCGGGATAATTCTAAATAAAAATGAGAAAAAGCTACATGTTCTCATGCCGCCCAGGAAGCCGCCATTTTCTCATCCGCCTCAAACACCACTTTCCATAAACCGACAGTGGAGAGATGTCGAGCACGGTGTGGCCACTGTCACAAATTCTCACTGATTACCTGCTAAAGAATGGTTGGTGGTCAACATCTACATTTAAAAATCATATATATATATTGCTCATTCAAAGACAAGTTTGATAAGACCACTGAACCTGGAGAAACGATTGTCATTCTGGCAAACTGCATGCTACTGTAGAATAGGCTATGTAGCCATATTGTGTGAAAAAAAAAAAATACAATGCAACTGTGACACAGCCATCATCCCACTGCTGACACCAATGCAGCAAATTGAAGGGAAAATATTAATACAGCTGGCTCCCACGACAACAGGTGGCAAAGGTTGACAGGACACTACATTGCATGAGCCAAGTGTCACTCAGACTTATATCATTAGGTAACTACTGCCCAAGTTTGATAGTAAAAATAAATGCACCCGAGTGCCCGAGGACCCTGGGACAGTTGAAGGCCTGTTCCCCAAACATGATCAAGTACATTGTGGGCCATGTTTCAAAACAAAGTATAACAATTGAATTACTCTTGATAACAAAATCATGACATCAGACAAATAATTCACATTAATAGCTAAATAACTCTACTTTGTTCATTCGAGCAGTGAGTTGCAATCTACTGCAAAGATAGCCTGCAGAGTTCTGTCCTACTATCCAGGTCTGTACCCAAACAATTTGAACTTCTACTTTTAAAAATCCACCTCTCTAAAAACAAATCTCTCACCGTTGCCGCCTGCTATAGACCACCCTCTGCCCCCAGCTGTGCTCTGGACACCATATGTGAACTGATTGGCCCCCATCTATCTTCAGAGCTCGTGCTGCTAGGCGACCTAAACTGGAACATGCTTAACACCCCAGCCATCCTACAATCTAAGCTTGATGCCCTCAATCTCACACAAATGATCAATGAACCTACCAGGTACCACCCCAAAGCCTTAAACACGGGCACCCTCATAGATATCATCCTAACCAACTTGCCCTCTAAATACACCTCTGTTGTTTTCAACCAAGATCTCAGCGATCACTGCCTCCTTGCCTGCATCCGTAATGGGTCAGCGGTCAAACAACCTCCACTCATCACTGTAAAACGCTCCCTGAAACACTTCAGCGAGCAGGCCTTTCTAATCGACCTGGCCGGGGTATCCTGGAAGGATATTGACCTCATCCCGTCAGTAGAGGATGTCTGGTTATTTTTTTTACATGCCTTCCTCGCCATCTTAAATAAGCATGCCCCATTCAAGAAATTTAGAACCAGGAACAGATATAGCCCTTGGTTCTCTCCAGACCTGACTGCCATTAACCAACACAAAAACATCCTATGGCGTTCTCCATTAGCATCGAACAGCCCCCGTGATATGCAACTTTTCAGGGAAGTTAGAAACCAATATACACAGGCAGTTAGAAAAGCCAAGGCTAGCTTTTTCAAGCAGAAATTTGCTTCCTGCAACACAAACACAAAAAAGTTCTGGGACACTGTAAAGTCCATGGAGAATAAGAACACCTCCTCCCAGCTGCACTGAGGATAGGAAACTCTGTCACCACCGATAAATCCTCTATAATTGACAATTTCAATAAGCATTTTCCTACGGCTGGCCATGCTTTCCACCTGGCTACCCCTACCCCGGTCAATAGCACTGCACCCCCCACAGCAACTCGCACAAGCCTTCACCATTTCTCCTTCTCCCAAATCCAGTCAGCTGATGTTCTGAAAGAGCTGCAAAATCTGGACCCCTACAAATCAACCGGGCTAGACAATCTGGACCCTTTCTTTCTAAAAATGATCTGCCGAAATTGTTGCAACCCCTATTACTAGCCTGTTCAACCTCTCTTTTGTGTCATCTGATATTCCCAAAGATTGGAAAGCAGCTGCGGTCATCCCCCTCTTCAAAGGGGGGGATACTCTAGACCCAAACTGTTACAGACGTAAATCTATCCTACCCTGCCTTTCTAAGGTCTTCGAAAGCCAAGTCAACAAACAGATTACCGACCATTTCGAAACCCACCGCACCTTCTCGCTATGCAATCTGGTTTCAGAGCTGGTCATGGGTGCACCTCAGCCACGCTCAAGGTCCTAAACGATATCTTAACCGCCATCGATAAGAAACAATACTGTGCAGCCGTATTCATTGATCTGGCCAAGGCTTTCGACTCTGTCAATCACCACATCCTCATCGAAGACTCAATAGCCTTGTTTTCTCAAATGATTGCCTCGCCTGGTTCACCGACTACTTCTCTGATAGAGTTCAGTGTGTCAAATCAGAGGGCCTGTTGTCCGGGCCTCTGGCAGTCTTTATGGGGGTGCCACAGGGTTCAATCTTGGGCCGACTCTTTTCTCTGTATACATCAATGATGTCGCTCTTGCTGCTGATGAGTCTCTGATCCACCTCTACGCAGACGACACCATTCTGTATACATCTGATCCTTCTTTGGACACTGTGTTAACAACCCTCCAGATGAGCTTCAATGCCATACAACTCTCCTTCCGTGGCCTCCAACTGCTCATAAATACAAGTAAAACTAAATGCATGCTTTTCAACCAATCGATGCCTGCACCTTCCCACCTGTCCAGCATCACTACTCTGGACGGTTCTGACTTAGAATATGTGGACAACTACAAATACCTGGGTGTCTGGTTAGACTGTAAACTCTCCTTCCAGACCTCACATCAAACATCTTCAATCCAAAGTTAAATCTAGAATTGGCTTCCTATTTCGCAACAAAGCATCCTTCACTCATGCTGCCAAACATACCCTCGTAAAACTGACCATCCTACCGATCCTCGACTTCGGCGATGTCATTTACAAAATAGCCTCCAATACCCTACTCAATAAATTGGATGCAGTCTATCACAGTGCCATCCGTTTTGTCACCAAAGCCCCATATACTACCCACCACTGCGACCTGTACGCTCTTGTTGGCTGGCCCTCGCTTCATACTCGTCGCCAAACCCCCTGGTTCCAGGTCATCTACAAGACCCTGCTAGGTAATGTCCCCCCTTATCTCAGCTCGTTGTTCACCATAGCTGCACCCACCTGTAGCACGTGCTCCAGCAGGTATATCTCACTGGTCACCCCCAAAACCAATTCTTTCTTTGGCCACCTCTCATTCCAGTTCTCTGCTGCCAATGACTGGAATGAACTATCTCTGAAACTGGAAACACTTATCTCCCTCACTAGCTTTAAGCACCAGCTGCCAGAGCAGCTCACAGATTACTGCACCTGTACATAGTACATAGCCCATCTATAATTTAGCCCAAACAACTACCTCTCCCCCTACTGTATTTATTTATTTATTTTGCTCCTTTGCACCCCATTATTTCTATCTCTACTTTGCACATTCTTCCACTGCAAATCTACCACTCCAGTGTTTTACTTGCTATATTGTATTTACTTCGCCACCATTTTTTTTGCCTTTACCTCCCTTCTCACCTCATTTGCTCACATCGTATATGGACTTGTTTATACTGTATTATTGACTGTATGTTTGTTTTACTCCATGTGTAACTCTGTGTTGTTGTATGTGTCGAACTGCTTTGCTTTATCTTGGCCAGGTCGCAATTGTAAATGAGAACTTGTTCTCAACTTGCCTACCTGGTTACATAAAGGTGTTCTCAACTAGCCTACCTGGTTAAATAAAGGTGGAATAAAATATATATTTTTTAAATACAGTAGACTTTCTATTCATAAATTATAGTTAAAAAAAATTAGAACTCTTAGGCTATTTGTAACTGGCATATTTCATGAAAACCTTGACATACGTTGTACAAATACAAATCATGCATTTTTTAAAAAATTATCTAAAAGATACATTGTGAATACTAAAAAAAGGATTTTATACAAATTGCGAACAATGATTTGGTGTTGAGAACTAGTGATGTGTTGTGGCCTAGGGCAGGGTTTACCAAACCATTTGGGGTTTTTTTTGTTGTCCTAGAACTACACAGTTGATTCAAGTAATTAAAGCTTGACGATGAGTGTAGTTTCACTGATTCCCAAATGTATGCTTCAGTATTTTTAATTTAATGGAAAATACTCCTATACTGTTTGCTACTACACATTTGCTTTGCTCTTCCAGAATTGACTTACAGTAGATGAAAGCCCAAATGTCGGCCAGTGTATGACACACAGACAACTCTGGGTCCGTATGTATTGCAGTGTGTTCTGGGCCGGTAAGTTAGTTTTATTTTTTTAATGATTATACTTTTTTTTTTTTTTTAACAATTTCAACACATAAAACAATAGAACAATTATTATTATGATTTCTGTCAAATCCCCGAAGGCTAGGATGTTAGCTGTGTGTTTAGGTTGGTCTGGATGTGTTGGCTTGACTATTTGGCCTCTCCTGAAAGGTAGTCAAGCTCATCGCTTTCCTTTGGACCTCCGCTTGGTGGTTTCATCTCAGCATCTGAAAGATCAATGAAAACCAAAAACTACAGTGCCTTCAGAAAGTATTCAGATCCCTTGACTTTTTCCACATGTTGTTATGTTCTAGAGCCTTATTCTATAATGGATTAAATACATTCTGTTATGTTCTAGAGCCTTATTCTATAATGGATTAAATACATTCTGTTATGTTCTAGAGCCTTATTCTATAATGGATGAAATACATTCTGTTATGTTCTAGAGCCTTATTCTATAATGGATTAAATACATTCTGTTATGTTCTAGAGCCTTATTCTATAATGGATTAAATACATTTTGTTATGTTCTAGAGCCTTATTCTATAATGGATTAAATACATTTTGTTATGTTCTAGAGCCTTATTCTATAATGGATTAAATACATTTTGTTATGTTCTAGAGCCTTATTCTATAATGGATTAAATACATTTTGTTATGTTCTAGAGCCTTATTCTATAATGGATTAAATACATTTTGTTATGTTCTAGAGCCTTATTCTATAATGGATTAAATACATTTTGTTATGTTCTAGAGCCTTATTCTATAATGGATTAAATACATTTTTCCCCCTCATCAACACACAATATCTCATAATGACAAATCAAAAACAGGTTTTTAGAAATGCTTGCTGATTATTTTGTAAATTTACTGAGTAAAAGGTCTGAATACTTATGTAAATGTTATATATTTCCATTTTATTTATGCACCTTTGGCAGCGATTCCATCCTCGAGTCTTCTTGGGTATGACGCTACGAGCTTGGCACACCTGTGTTTGGGGAGTTTCTCCCATTCTTCTCTGCGGATCCTCCTCTCAAGCTCTGTCAGGTTGGATGGGGAGTGTTGCTGCACAGCTATTTTCAGGTCTCTCCAGAGATGTTCGATAGGGTTCAAGTCCGGGCTTTGGCTGGGCCACTTAATGACATTCAGAGACTTGTCCCGAAGCCACTCCTGCATTGTCTTGGCTGTGTGCTTAGGGTCGTTGTCCTGTTGGAAGGTGAATCTTCACTCTAGTCTGAGGTCCTGAGCGCTCTTGAGCAAGTTTTCATCAAGGATCTCTCTGTACTTTGCTCTCTTCATCTTTGCCTTGCTCCCGACTAGTCTCCCAGTCCCTGCCGCTGAAACACATCCCCACAGCATCATGCTGCCACCAACATTCTTCCTTTTGGCAAACTGCAAGCGGGCTGTCACGTGCCTTTTACTGAGGAGTGGCTTCCGTCTGGTCACTCTACCATAAAGGCCTGATTGGTGGAGTGCTGCAGAGATCGTTGTCCTTCTGGAAGGTTCTCCCATCTCCACAGAGGAACTCTAGAGCTCTGTCAGCGTGACCATCGGGTACTTGGTCACCTCCCTGACCAAGGCCCTTCTCCCCCGATTGCTCAGTTTGGCCGGGTGGCCAGCTCTAGGGTTCCAATCTTCTTCCATTCAAGAGTGATGGAGGCCACTGTGTTCTTGGGGACCTTCAATGCTGCAGACATTTTTTGGTACCCTTCCCCAAATCTGCGCCTCGACACTTTCCTGTCTCGGAGCTCTACGGACAATTCCTTTGACTTCATGGCTTGGTTCTTGCTCTGACATGCACTTTGAACTGTGAGACCTTATATAGACAGGTGTGTGCCTTTCCAAATCACGTCCAATCAGTTGAATTTACCACAGGTGGACTCCAATCAAGTTGTAGAAACGTTTCATGGATGATCCATGGAAACAGGATGCGCCTGAGCTCAATTTCTGAATACTTATGTAAATAAGGTATTTCTGTTAACTTTTTTTGCTAAATTTGCTAAGAATGTTTTTGCTTCTCATTATGGGGCATGGTGTGTAGATTGATGAGGGACATTTTTTTGGGATCAATTTTAGAATAAGGCTGTAACGCAACAAAATGTGGAAAAAGTCAAGGGGTCTTAATACTTTACGAAGGCTCTGTAAATGCATAATTAAAAACAAAAAATGCCATTAAACAGTAATATCGTTGTTACAGTTCAATTCAAGTTCAAATTGTAAAATGAAAGAGCAGCGTACAAAGTTCATCAGAGGAAAGCAGCTCGCCGGTCTGTATTCTGCCTTCCTCACAGAGCGCCATCTTGAAGAGGAAAGCAGCTCGCCGGTCTGTATTCTGCCTTCCTCACAGAGCGCCATCTTGAAGAGGAAAGCAGCTCGCCGGTCTGTATTCTGCCTTCCTCACAGAGCGCCATCTTGAAGAGGAAAGCAGCTCGCCGGTCTGTATTCTGCCTTCCTCACAGAGCGCCATCTTGAAGAGGAAAGCAGCTCGCCGGTCTGTATTCTGCTTTCCTCACAGAGTGCTATTTTTTACCTTTATTTAACTAGGCAAGTCAGTTAAGAACAAATTCTTATTTTCAATGATGGCCTAGGAACAGTGGGTTTAACTGCCTTGTTCAGGGGCAGAACGACAGATTTGTACCTTGTCAGCTCGGGGATTCGATCTTGCAACCTTTCGGTTACTAGTCAGGCTTGCCCTCGCTCTAACCACTAAGCTACGCTGCTGCCCCTATTCCATGGCTGGGCAAGCCTGGCAGGGTTATTCCATGGCTGGGCAAGCCTGGCAGGGTTATTCCATAGAGGGCAAGCCTGGCAGGGTTATTCTAGAGAGGGCAAGCCTGGCAGGGTTATTCTGTAGAGAGGCAAGTTTGGCAGGGTTATTCTAGAGAGGGCAAGCCTGGCAGGGTTATTCCATGGCTGGGCAAGCCTGGCAGGGTTATTCCATAGAGAGGGCAAGCCTGGCAGGGTTATTCCATAGAGGGCAAGCCTGGCAGGGTTATTCCATAGAGGGCAAGCCTGGCAGGGTTATTCTAGAGAGGGCAAGCCTGGCAGGGTTATTCTAGAGAGGGCAAGCCTGGCAGGGTTATTCTAGAGAGGGCAAGCCTGGCAGGGTTATTCTAGAGAGGGCAAGCCTGGCAGGGTTATTCCGAGTGGGCAAGCCTGGCAGGGTTATTCTAGAGAGGGCAAGCCTGGCAGGGTTATTCTAGAGAGGGCAAGCCTGGCAGGGTTATTCTAGAGAGGGCAAGCCTGGCAGGGTTATTCTAGAGAGGGCAAGCCTGGCAGGGTTATTCCATAGAGGGCAAGCCTGGCAGGGTTATTCTAGAGTTGGCAAGCCTGGCAGGGTTATTCTAGAGAGGGCAAGCCTGGCAGGGTTATTCTAGAGAGGGCAAGCCTGGCAGGGTTATTCCGTAGAGAGCAAGCCTGGCAGGGTTATTCTAGAGAGAGGGACTATGTTAGGTAACTGGTAAGGTAGGACATCTGTTAACCAGTGGCAACACGGTTGGATTTAGAGCAAGAGAGGTACACGTCTCTTAGGTTTTGAGGAATGCAGTCAGGTTATGTTGTTTTTAGTTGTGGCCATTTAAATCAATGACTGGTTTATACCTGGGAAAGCAGGGTTACCTCTGAAGGGCACATCACAACAAAATGTTTTGAAACTGAGTAAAATGTGTGTTTCTTGGACATGTCCAGTCTCTGTTTCAGTCCACTTTCTTCTATTTTTGTGGTAAATGAACACAACCAAGATGTTTGGTCCTCTCTGGGGGCACTGAACGAATTAAAACGAAAATCATCCTGACTGCAACCCTCATGGAGATGAGCTGTGAACCCTGACCCTGGGTTATGAGATATCTGATGATGAGTATGGTGAACTGGAGCGTAGCCAACTGGCTAATGTAAGACCAGCCATAACTGTTCCCCTTGTCCCAGAGGCTCCAACACATGGAAAGGAGGTCTGGGGGTCTGCTCTCGTGTCACTATGGAGGAGATGGGAAGGAGGACAGAGTAGGGGTGAGGAGGGCAGTGGTATGTATGTGTCTTCCAGGGGACCGACACATTTTGACAGAATGTCTGATAAGGAGTCTACGGCTTTGTCTCAGGATGGTAAGTTGGTGGTTGAAGAGATGGTCCTCTAGTGGTGTGGGGGCTGTGCTTTGGCAAAGTGGGTAGGGTTATATCCTTCCTGTTTGGCCCTGTCCGGGGGTATCATCGGATGGAGCCACAGTGTCTCCTGACCCCTCCTGTCTCAGCCTCCAGTATTTATGCTGCAGTAGTTTATGTGTCGGGGGGCTAGGGTCAGTTTGTTATATCTGGAGTACTTCTCCTGTCTTATCCGGTGTCCTGTGTGAATTTAAGTATGCTCTCTCTAATTCTCTCTTGCTCTCTTTCTTTCTCTCTCTCGGAGGACCTGAGCCCTAGGACCATGCCTCAGGACTACCTGACATGATGACTCCTTGCTGTCCCCAGTCCACCTGGCCATGCTGCTGCTCCAGTTTCAACTGTTCTGCCTGTGATTATTATTATTTGACCATGCTGGTCATTTATGAACATTTGAACATCTTGGCCATGTTCTGTTATAATCTCCACCCGGCACAGCCAGAAGAGGACTGGCCACCTCACATAGCCTGGTTCCTCTCTAGGTTTGTTCCTAGGTTTTGGCCTTTCTAGGGAGTTTTTCCGAGCCACCGTGCTTCTACACCTGCATTGCTTGCTGTTTGGGGTTTTAGGCTGGGTTTCTGTACGGCACTTTGAGATATCAGCTGATGTACGAAGGGCTATATAAATACATTTGATTTGATGAGTCTATGGATTATTGAGGAGGTTTGTGGAAGGAATGGTGAGGAGAAAGGAGAGGAGGATACATTGAGAGTGGATGAGGCTTTCAGACTGGTATGGATGTCTTGAAGCACCTGGACCACCTAGGAGTCATGGATGTGACAAACTGGGACATGTGTCACATCCCAGTGCAAACCAGGGTTGGGATCAATTCCATTTAAATTCCAGTCAATTTAGGAAGTACACTGAAATTCCAATTGGAATTTGGTTTACTTTTTGAATTGACTGGAATTGATCACAATGAGGGGTGTGAATGTTAAAATGTTTAAATTAAATGGGGATCTTAACATTATGAAAAACCCCTAACAACGCTGGATCCTTCTGAGAATCCGTAGGCGAGCCTTCAATTTCTTCTTGCTAACGTGCAATCGTTAGAAAATAAAATTGATGACCAACTATTATGATTATACTACCAACTGGACATTAAAAACCGTAACATCTTATGTTTCACCGAGACATAACGAAGAGCACCGGAAGAACAGAGAAGCTACGTCTGGTAAGACGAGGGGTGGGGGGTGTGTGTCTTTTTGTCAATAACAGCTGGTGCGCGATGTCTAATATTAAAGAAGTCTTGAGGTATTGCTCGCCTGAGGTAGAGTACCTTATGATAAGCTGTAGACCACACTATCTACCAAGAGAGTTCTCATCTGTATTATTCGTAGCCGTCTATGTACCACCACAAACCGATGCTGGAACTAAGACCGCTCTCAACCAACTCTATAAGGCCGTAAGCAAACAAGAAAATGCTCATCCAGAAGTGGCGCTCCTAGTGGCCGGGGACTTTAATGCAGGCAAACATAAATCCGTTTTACCTTATTTCTACCAGCATGTGCAACCAGAGAAAAAATATCCTAGACCACCTTTACTCCACACACAGAGATGCATACAAAGCTCTCCCTCGCCCTCCATTTGGCAAATCTGACCATAATTCTATCCTCCTGATTCCTGCTTACAAGCAAAAACTAAAGCAGGAAGTACCAGTGACTCTCTCAATAAGGAATTGGTCAGATGAAGCGGATGCTACACTACAGGACGGTTTTGCTAACACAGACTGGAATATGTTCTGGGATTCATCCAATGGCATTGAGGAATACACCACCTCAGTCATCGGCTTCATCAATAAGTGCACCGATGACGTCCTCCCCACGGTGACTGTACGTACATATCCCAACCAGAAGCCATGGATTACAGGCAACATCTGCATTGAGCTAAAGGATCGAGCTGCCGCTTTCAAGGAACGGGAGACTAATCCAAACGCTTGTAAGAAATCCCGCTATGCCCTCAGATAAACCATCAAACAAGCAAAGCGTCAATACAGGATTAAGATTGAATCCTACTACACTGGCTCTGACGCTCGTCAGATGTGGCAGGGCTTGAAAACTATTACAGACTACAAAGGGAAACCTAGACACAAGCTGCCCAGTGAAGCGAGCCTACCAGACGAGCTAAATGCCTTTTATGCTCGCTCCGAGGCAAGCAACACTGAAGCATGCACGAGATCACCAGATGTTCTGGATGACTGTGTGATAACGCTCTCGGTAGCCGATGTAAGCAAGACCTTTAAACAGGTCAACATTCACAAAGTCGCTGGGCCAGACGGATTACCAGGACGTGTACTCAAAGCATGCGCGGACCAACTGTCAAGTGTCTTCACTGACATTTTCAACCTCTCCCTGACCGAGTCTGTAATACCTACATGTTTCAAGCAGACTACCATAGTCCCTGTGCCCAAGGAAGTGAAGGTAATCTGCCTAAATGATTACCGCCCGTGGCACTCATGACGTTAGCAATGAAGTGCTTTGAAAGGCTGATCATGGCTCACATCAACAGCATCCTCCTGGACACCTCAGACCCACTCCAATTCGCATACCGCCCCAACAGATCCACAGATGACGCAGTCTCAATCGCACTCCACACCGCCTTTTCTCACCTGGACAAAAGGAACACCTATGTGAGAATGCTGTTCATTGACTACAGCTCAGCATTCAACACCATAGTGCCCACAAAGCTCGTCACTGAGCTAAGGACTCTGGGACTAAACACCCCCCTCTGCAACTGGATCCTGGACTTCCTGACGGGCCGCTCCCAGGTGGTGAGGGTAGGCAACAACACGTCTGCCACGCTGATCCTTAACACTGGTGACCCTCAGGGGTGTGTCCGAAGTCTCCTCCACCATCATTAAGTTTGCTGACGACACAACAGTGGTAGGCCTAATCACTGACAACAATGAGATGGCCTATAGGGAGGAGGTCAGAGAACTGGCAGTGTGGTGCCAGGATAACAACCTCTCCCTCAATGTGAGCAAGACAAAGGAGCTGATCGTGGACTACAGAGGGTGGGCCAAACAGGCCCCCATTAACATCAACAGGGCTGTAGTGGAGCGGGTCGAGAGTTTCAAGTTCCTTGGTGTCCACATCACCAACGAACTATCGTGGTCCAAACATATTCAGTCGTGAAGAGGGCACGACAAAACCATTTCCCCTTCAGGAGACAGATTTAGCATGGGTCCCCAGATCCTCAAAAGGTTCTACAGCTGCACCATCGAGAGCATCCTGACCGGTTGCATCACTGCCTGGTATGGCAACTGCTCGGCATCTGATCGTAAGGTGCTACAAAGGGTAGTGTGAACGGCCCAATACATCACTGGGGCCAAGCTTCCTTCCATCCAGGACCTATATAATAGGCGGTGTCAGGGGAAAGCCCATAAAATTGTCAGAGACTCCAGTCACCCAAGTTCTAGACTGTTTTCTCTGCTACCGCACAGCAAGCGGTACCAGAGCGCCAAGTTTAGGACCAAAATGCTCCTTAACAGCTTCTACCCCCAAGCCATAAGACTGCTGAACAATTCATAAAAATTGCCACCGGACAATTTACATTGATCCCCCACCTGTACACTGCTGCTACTCGCTGTTTGTTTGTTACCTATGCATTAATTTTTTTTAAAATGATGCAAGCGTGTGTGTTGTCGTTCTTTTGCTTGTAGAATATCATAGCCTATTCATTGATGATACGCCCTGCTTTACTGAAGTTCAGAGACATTTCAAGGCAAGATATTGCAAAATACAGAATTCCATTGTGACATACAGCTTTAGATTGCTGATGGATAGGCCTAGTGCACGGTTCTGACTCTGTCTGCCTGGTTGCCGATCTGCTCGCTATGATGGTTTGTTTTGTCGGAAGTATACTGCAACTAATCACTCTCCTCCTCCATTCCAAAAATACCTAGGGGACGATTCCTACCACCAAAAAAGCAATGTCCTTCTCAGACTTTTCCCAAATGTTTTGTATTTTACATTGTTTATGTGTCAGAATTTTGAAATCACAAACAGTAAAGTATTTAGAGCCTTTAACCCCCTCCATACCTATTCACAACTTAACCCGCAAAGACAATGCGCTGTTGCCAACTCCTCAGTAAGGAAAGTAGCTATTGATTGTCCTAAAAGTCGCTAAATGACGTCATCGCCCAATTTGCATAATTGGCCATGTGCATGTAATTGTGATGGATGCTGTAGGAGAGAAGAATAACGTTGTGGGAGAGACAAAAAAGTGAGTAAAAAACACCCTAAATATGAACTTTCTTCTGTCGATTCAAGTTTTTTTTAAATGTCACAATTCCAACCTTCCTCCTTTATCCGGGCTTGCGACCGGCAAAAGTGACCCAAAAGAGACACTGGTGGAGTTACTGAGTTAAAAAAAAAAAATGTTTGTTTTGTTTTTAGTTTTTTACATTTACATCTCGCCCTGAATGTAAGCCAGGGCGGGATCAGCCAACGCGGCTTCCCGCATGTTCAATTCATTTGCAGTCTGGACGCGGAGGGGTGAACATCTCCTGCTCTGACTGCAGCTGGGAGGGACTGCAGCGCGAGGCCTGGGCCGCCTGTGAGTGCTCTGGCACGAGGATGGGGCCCACGCCAGCACCCGCTGCTCGTTGAGAAGAGTAAGAAGGATACGTGCTTTCACGTCAGAGTCAACAAAAGTCTCCAATAACACCAGAAAAAGTCGCTAGATTTGTCGCTAAATATAGCGACTAAGTTGCTAAGTTGGCAACACTGTGTAGGACGTTGGTACCCAGCCAGGCTATAATGTGTCTCTTCTCACTGAATGACAAATGGATGAATGGGCGATTAATTGTGCACGTTACTTCACAATAACATGTAAATGAGGCCCTAATGAATGATAAGGCGGGTGAAGAGGTTGATTTCATTTAAAACAACAGTGTAAAGGTGAGTTTGTATTCAATCATTTTACAGTGCGGTTTGCGGGATGATGTCATTCTCTTAAACTTTTTACTTTTGAAAAAGATGCTGTTTTTTTATTTTCTTTTGGAAAAGTTTTATTGACACAATTCCTTTAAAAACAGCTCATACATTTTTTACATCATTGATACACATAAAAACGCACTGAGGCATAAAACACAGCATTTGAAAGTTACATTTAAATTTGTTAAAAAGTACATGTTGTTAAAACCAATGAAAACAACCATGAATAAAAGTACTTTCCTTGTAAAAACATCAAATCTGTAAAAGCCATTTAAAATGTGTACTAATGATCTAACAAAGGTAAAACATTTTTAAGACATGAAAAACATGTTAAAAAGCCACTTTGTTAAAAGGCTGTCTTCGGTCCCTTGTACAGGAGCGGGTTGAGTCTTTATCAAGCTCACCTCATCCTGCTCTTCTGAATATGGGACTGTTTTATTTACTCTAACACTATTACGAAAACTATACCGAAACTAATTTCACACATAATAAGAGTAGTGCTGAGCGATTAACCAAAATTATTATTTTTCGCGTTTTAAACAACTAATTGACTTACATTGATTCAAATATTTGAATTTAATTTCATTCATTTTTCTTCTGTGTGATTATTGAGCACCTACCTTCTCAAGAGATGAATCAGATCCAGCCTGAACTGTGCGATGTAGTAGGGAGTTGTAGTTTCTCAAGAGATAAATCAGATCCAGCCTGAACTGTGATGTAGTAGGGAGTTGTAGTTTCTCTAGATATAAATCAGATCCAGCCTGAACTGTGCGATGTAGTAGGGAGTTGTAGTTTCTCAAGAGATGAATCAGATCCAGCCTGAACTGTGCGATGTAATAGGGAGTTGTAGTTTCTCTAGATATAAATCAGATCCAGCCTGAACTGTGCAATGTAGTAGGGAGTTGTAGTTTCTCAAGAGATGAATCAGATCCAGCCTGAACTGTGCGATGTAATAGGGAGTTGTAGTTTCTCTAGATATAAATCAGATCCAGCCTGAACTGTGCGATGTAGTAGGGAGTTGTAGTTTCTCTAGGCTTAAATCAGATCCAGCCTGAACTGTGTGATGTAGTAGCGAGTTGTAGTTTCTCTAGACATAAGTCAGACCCAGCCTGAACTGTGTGATGTAGTAGGGAGTTGTAGATTCTCTAGACATAAATCAGATCCAGCGTGAACTGTGCGATGTAGTAGGGAGTTGTAGTTTCTCTAGACATAAATCAGACCCAGCCTGAACTGTGCGATGTAGTAGGGAGTTGTAGTTTCTCTAGACATAAATCAGATCCAGCCTGAACTGTGCAATGTAGTAGGGAGTTGTAGTTTCTCTAAAGATAAATCAGATTCAGCCTGAACTGTGCGATGTTGTAGGGAGTTGTAGTTTCTCTAGATATAAATCAGATCCAGCCTGAACTGTGCGATGTAGTAGGGAGTTGTAGTTTCTCTAGATATAAATCAGATCCAGCCTGAACTGTGCGATGTTGTAGGGAATTGAAGTTTCTCTAGGCATAGATCAGATCCAGCCTGAACAGTGATGTAGTAGGGAGTTGTAGTTTCTCTAAACATAAATCAGATCCAGCCTGAACTGTGCGATGTAGTAGGGAGTTGTAGTTTCTCTAGACATAAATCAGATCCA
This sequence comes from Oncorhynchus mykiss, assembly GCF_013265735.2. Taxonomy (NCBI): domain Eukaryota; kingdom Metazoa; phylum Chordata; class Actinopteri; order Salmoniformes; family Salmonidae; genus Oncorhynchus; species Oncorhynchus mykiss. The sequence continues at coordinate 76,297,977 of NC_048573.1, forward strand.
GCCTGAACTGTGCGATGTAGTAGGGAGTTGTAGTATCTCTAGACATAAATCAGACCCAGCCTGAACTGTGCGATGTAATAGGGAGTTGTAGTTTCTCTAGACATAAATCAGATCCAGCTTGGACTGTGCGATGTAGTAGGGAGTTGTAGTTTCCAACAGGCCAATATTCTCCATGTTTAGCACATAAAACATGGTAATTAACTAAAATGATGATAATCCATTGCCGGTGGCGATTATAGGATGCAACACAACACTAAACAATACATTAACTACCCTATAACGGTGACAAACGGTGCCCACAAACTGTCCCAACAGCAGAGTCCCAACACCCACTGCTACACCTGGCTATCAGCGGAGCCTTGTCTGGCAGCTAAACAGTTCATTCAGCCTCATTTACTGGCTTTTTAAAAAAAATAGCTGATATGGCTGACTTGCTTAAACAAATGTGGTTTCTACTGACAATTGAGATGTACAAACTACGGCATAAGGAGATGACAAGCTGATAAGAGGCAATCCGTAATTTCGATTAAGACATTAATGAGCGAGCTAGGAAGGACGTAGTCAATATAACTATTTGTTCAGCACTTTTGAAATATACAGCAACAGAATTCAGAACATGGGCCGTTCTTACATTGTTCCCCCTGTACACCAAGTCAGAAACGTAGGATAAATAAAGGGGGCATATAAGCAGACAATGAAAACTCTTACAATATTCGATGATTACATTTCTCAAAAAACAGGTTATAGGCTACATGTGAACCACTGAGTCAGAACAGTAGGCAAAATTAAGAGGTGAAAATAGACCAAATTATTATGGTGAGGCAAATAGGATGCTAAAACAACATACACTTAGTATTACTTTCTTAGCTACAGTATAAATATCTCCCTGGCAAATTACATAATTTATGCAGCAAAATATAAGACATTGTTGGACTCACCTTGTTGTGATATTCTCACTTGAACAGGAAGATGGCACAGCAGTCCTTCGTGGGCAAATGTTTGTCATCAAACAAAGAGAAAGAGGCCGGATTTACAATTCTATACATTGTTAATAAAAAATGATTAACTGGAATTAATCAATCAACATAATAGTGATAATGTGAGTATATTTGATAAAAGGCCTACAGTTGCAAAGGCATGCATGAATCAAGCTCAGCCCTGTGAGTTCTATTGTCTATCAGTTGTTGTCTATGTGTCTGGGTAGAGGAAATCCCCCTCCTAATCTAGTCTAAATATAATTTATATGAACCAATATAAGGTAGCTGCAGTTTGACAGGGTTTTCATCCTCGCAGGGCCAGGAGTTCTTTTTAAACCATGTGACCTAATTAGGAAAAACTGGTCGCATCATAGTCCATATCAAACCTTTTTACAACTGATTAATCACTGTCATACATAAGGCCCAGAGTTTTCCTAGTTAGGTTAACATATAAGGAAAAACTCCAGGCCCCAGGGGGTAAATATTGCCCCACCACTCTGGGACCTATGTGTAACGGATGTGAAACGGCTAGCTTAGTTAGCGGTGGTGCGCGCTAAATAGCGTTTCAATCGATGACGTCACTTGCTCTGAGACCTTGAAGTAGTGGTTTCCCCTTTGCTCTGCAAGGGCCGCGGCTTTTGTGGAGCGATGGGTAACGATGCTTCGTGGGTGACTGTTGTTGATGTGTGCAGAGGGTCCCTGGTTCGCGCCCGGGTATGGGCGAGGGGACGGTCTAAAGTTATACTGTTACATTGGTGCCGTGACCCGGATCACTGGTTGCTGCGGAAAAGGAGGAGGTCAAAAGGGGGGGTGAGTGTAACGGATGTGAAACGGCTAGCTTAGTTAGCGGTGCGCGCTAAATAGCGTTTCAATCGGTCTGCTTGCAGTTGTCAGTTACCCTCAGGTATGTGGGACGATCAGGGTTTTTACTCAGGAACGTTTCTTGGGATATTTTTGATGTGTCAAGTGAGCGAGATGCGCAGTCTGTGTTTGACTTTAAGAATTTTGAGACGTCTTGAGTTTTACTTCGTAGAGAAACTCGTTGTCCAAACCTACGATGGCGCAGCTGTCATGGAATGTCTCTGCTGTTAGTATTTACAGCTGAGTCCCCCACCTGTTCAGTGATTAAGAGGTGATGAATACTCCACTCCACTGCCATTGTCAACTCTACCCCCTGACATGAACTGAAACCATGTCTCATGTGCCCGCTCATCCACTGGCACATTGAATGTTACCTCTACCAATCACTGTGAGAACCACTATCAATGTTCTCTCACTACTGCATGTAGAGTCCATCACAAACACAATCACATTATTACACATCAGTGATTTTACTCCTTGCTTGGACTAACTCATTTTGATCTCTTTTGTCTCACTGTGTTGTTTTTATTGTCTTTTGTCTAATCAGTCAAATCAAATCAAATTGTATTGGTCACATACACATGGTTATCAGATGTTAATGGTCACATACACATGGTTATCAGATGCTAATGGTCACATTCACATGGTTAGCAGATGTTAATGGTCACATACACATGGTTATCAGATGTTAATGGTCACATACACATGGTTAGCAGATGTTAATGGTCACATACACATGGTTAGCAGATGTTAATGGTCACATACACATGGTTAGCAGATGTTAATGGTCACATACACATGGTTAGCAGATGTTAATGCGAGTGTAGCGAAATGCTTGTGCTTCTAGTTCCGACAATGCAGTAATAACCAACGAGTAATCTAACCTAACAATTCCAAAACTACTACCTTATACACACAAGTGTAAAGGGATAAAGAATATGTACATAAAGATATATGAATGAGTGATGGTACAGAACGGCATAGGCAAGATGGAGTAGATGGTATTGAGTGCAGTATATCCTGTCCTGCACTGGTCAAGCCTCTGAACACCTCAACAGTCCTCCGGATCCCTTGGTCAAGTTCCTTGTACAAGAAGAGCTCAAATAAGCAAAGAGAAACAACAGTCCATCATTACTTTAAGACTTGAAGGTCAGGAACTTTTAACGTTTCTTCAAGTGCAGTCGCAAAAACCATCAAGCGCTATGATGAAACGGTCTCTCGTGAGGACCGCCTGTAACGAGTGCGTTGAGAGTCAGGAAACAAGTTCAGGGAGTGAGTGTTTTAATAAATAAACAAAACAATAAACACGAACCACAAAACAACACACCAACATGGAACAGAGTCAATAACACCTGAGGAAAGAGCCAAGGGGAGGGACCGACACAGACAAGATAATCAAGGAGGTGATGGAGACCAGGTGAGTGACAGATATAGGGAAGATAATCAAGGAGGTGATGGAGTCCAGGTGAGTGACAGATATAGGGAAGATAATCAAGGAGGTGATGGAGTCCAGGTGAGTGACAGATATAGGGAAGATAATCAAGGAGGTGATGGAGTCCAGGTGAGTGACAGATATAGGGAAGATAATCAAGGAGGTGATGGAGTCCAGGTGAGTGACAGATATAGGGAAGATAATCAAGGAGGTGATGGAGTCCAGGTGAGTGACAGATATAGGGAAGATAATCAAGGAGGTGATGGAGTCCAGGTGAGTGACAGATATAGGGAAGATAATCAAGGAGGTGATGGAGTCCAGGTGAGTGACAGATATAGGGAAGATAATCAAGGAGGTGATGGAGACCAGGTATAGGGAAGATAATAAAGGAGGTGATGGAGTCCAGGTGAGTGACAGATATAGGGAAGATAATCAAGGAGGTGATGGAGTCCAGGTGAGTGTCATGAAGCGCAGGTGTGCGAGACAGCTCTTTGGAAGCTCTCACCATCACGTTGTCACTATCTTTCTGTCCTACAGTGCTCATCATCGATGAGTCGTGAAATCTTAAGCTTGTTCTAGGCTGTCTTTTACACACTATTTGTACACTTATTTCACAGAGCTCTGAAATCTCTTCAACCTCTTTCCATAGTTCTCAATAGTAACCCTCACTTCTGTAGTCCTGTAATGTGTCTGTAAGGGCACCTACTAGATCCACAGCCCTTCCTGTAATGTGTCTGTAAGGGCACCTACTAGATCCACAGCCCTTCCTGTAATGTGTCTGTAAGGGCACCTACTAGATCCACAGCCCTTCCTGTAATGTGTCTGTAAGGGCACCTACTAGATCCACAGCCCTTCCTGTAATGTGTCTGTAAGGACACCTACTAGATCCACAGCCCTTGCTAGGTCAAGAGAGCTTGATTGGAGCATGTCAGAAAGACATTTGGTATCACCAAGCACTTTACAGAAGGTAACCAAAAGCCCTATGAAATGTAAATCTGAGAAAGAAGGCCCCTTGCCTCCACTGATCTATCACCACTATTTTCAAGTGTGATATCCTGTAGCACTCTCAGTACTGCTGGAAGCCTGTCCCTCAGATTACGGCATGCCATGTATCTGCATTCCCACCTTACATCCGTAAGTCTCCGTAGTTCCCTGGGCTGCTGCTGCGGATTCAGCTCTTTCTGAACTGCAAGACACTTGAGATGAACGTACAAATCAGAGTTATAGTCTCTGCAGGAGAGCAAAAAAAAAGGTGAACTGCCTCAGGCACGGATTGTACAGCATCGACAAGAACCACATTCAAACAAATGTGCATGACAGTGCACATAAATTGCAAATCTTGCACTGTTCTTAATCTGTGCAGACACCCCAGAATGCTTTCTGCTCATGACGGATGTACCGATTATTTCTGTAGTCCAGACCATGTTTTTCCAAGGCAATTAATTATCATTTTTGCGAGACCTGCTACATCTAAGCTTTCAGCTGACCGAAAGTGCAAAAAGTTTTTGTGGATGGGCCCCGTTGTAATAGTACCTCACAACTAAAAACATTTTTTTCCTTTAAATCTTTGGTTTCATCTGCAATTACACTAAACTTATTTAACGTTGTACCATCTCAGCTAAGCCCTCAAGAACTGCGTTCTAGATTTGGTGGCTTGTGTACTTAGCATTGCCACATGCTTTCATCCTTTTCTCTGTGAGAGGGTCAGGCGTGACTATTTCTCCTGTAACCAGATAGCTCTGTCTAATTGTAACCATGTACCTGTAACAAGATAGCTCAGATGTTTAATATTGAAATATTGAAAGCAAAAAAAACACACCAACAGTAGATGTACCGGTATCAAATTAAGATGTTTATTACAAAACAAGAAAACACTTCCCAAAGAGAAAACAGAAATCCACTTTGGGTTTCAAATTTTTTTTATAAAATAAAAATGACAGTTCACCCATCCTGACCCATCCAGTTCACCCATCCTGACCCATCCAGTTCACCCATCCTGACCCATCCAGTTCACCCATCCCGACCCATCCAGTTCACCCATCCTGACCCAACCTGACCCATCCAGTTCACCCATCCTGACCCATCCAGTTCACCCATCCCGACCCATCCAGTTCACCCATCCCGAGCCATCCAGTTCACCCATCCTGACCCATCCTGACCCATCCTGACCCATCCAGTTCACCCATCCTGACCCATCCAGTTCACCCATCCTGACCCATCCAGTTCACCCATCCTGACCCATCCAGTTCACCCATCCTGACCCATCCAGTTCACCGATCCTGACCCATCCAGTTCACCCATCCTGACCCATCCAGTTCACCCATCCTGACCCATCCAGTTCACCCATCCTGACCCATCCAGTTCACCCATCCTGACCCATCCAGTTCACACTCATAATTCCTGAAAAATACAAAATAAAAAGTACAACATTTACCAATACATGAGCAAAGTAGAGTTGTGTGAACATTCTATAGCTAGCTAGACTGCCACATACTTATTCAAATTGGCGTGCCAAGGTTAAACAGTAACACGTTCAGTTTACCATTACTTTCACCAATAAACAGGCTATGTTCCATGAAACTAGCTAGACCCATTCAGGCTGTAAACATTCAGGTAGAAACTCACGTTGCATAGCATGAATATTAAAATCAGATTAACGCAGATAAAACAAAACAGACGTGACAAATCAGAAGAACTAGAAGGAGAGAAATGTTGCGACCAGCACCGCTGTGGAAAATGGGAATGTAGGCTACAGTGTTACTAACGTTAGCTATAGCGAGTGGCAGTGCATAGTGCAGTGGCAAGAGGGCCAACTATGGCCAGTAGAATGAACGTTAGTCAAACCCTTTGCTTGTGGCATATCTCCTGCCTTGTTCGCCACTGACATAAATGCCTGGTATTGTCATCTGCACAAATAGGGCTCTACCCGTACAGAGCACATGCCCCTTTGCCCATCCAGTGTTTTTACACTCAGTGTTCAATAGAGGCATTTTGTATGTTATGAATTTCGAGCTGTGAATTATGAAAATAAAACATTTTAAGGTCTGTGCACGGCCCTGGTCATCAGACCCTATAACGCCTCGATCACCCCTACATTGTCATTGCGCTTAATGGTACGCGGCATCATCTGGATACGTGTGCAACAAAAGTTCAACATTCCCCTTCTGCTACCATTTCTGTCAAGCCGTCTGCACATACAGGTTGACAAATCCAACGTGTGCAACACACAGAACGTACTGCAACGCAAACGCAGCGTTTCATTAGAAATGAATGTACTTCTGGTGTACCCAAAACGCAACAACACTGTCGGTGTGATCGAGGCGTAACAGTTTGAACACAATACCTGTTGTTTACAAGTAGCTAACTAACTAGGTCAATATAAAAGTTGTAGCTCAACAGCAAGCAAGTCACCATGTAGCTAACGTTACTGTTAAAACTGTTGTAACTTCTAGTCCTACCAAAGGACCTAGCTAGCTAAAAGGCACCATATGTTTTCAAAGATGTAACGTTACCATGAAATAGTAGTGATCATTTTAAGTAGAACAAAAAACGACTTATATTTGATCACCACCGCAGAAGCTTCGCTATTCGCCATCTTCCAAGTTGTTTTTGTTGTTTACGTGAAGATATCTAACGTTAGCTGTCAAAACTAGCAGCCCTCTCTCTCTTCTAATGATGCATACATGCATTTTGGCTATGAAATCCCCCGAAGTGTGCAGCGAATTCTACGAGATGAAATGCCGACATGAGTAGGTCTATAACATCCTGACATTTAAATCTTACTCGATCAACAACAAACATGCACACACTATAAAACATTCAATGTTGGCATACGACAATGCATCATTCGCGATTGCGCTGTTTCCCGGTATTGGTTGATTTCAGTAGCTCCTCCCCTTATCTAATGATCAGCTGCTGTCAAAACCCAAATGAGTATGACATCCGGCCATTTAAAGTGTCAAAACCCCAAATTAGTATGACATCCGGCCATTTAAAGTGTCAAAACCCCAAATTAGTATGACATCCGGCCATTTAAAGTATACACCATTTCCGAAATGACACATATTATTAAACTGTCTTTTTTTCACATGCTCAAACGACCTGCTATTTAGGATGCAAATATGTGTATGTAGTATGGGTATTTGGATACAAACCTCTGCCTCGAAATCTTTGGGGTTCTCAAATTAATGTCTCCCAAATGAATGAACAAACAAAGAATGTTTACACACAAGACGCCGTAGATATATGTTGTTTACTAGTATGTTTGTTACATAGGAGCAAAATCAAACAAACAAATTACGTTACTACAAAAGTTGACACAAACTATGCTTTTTCAGTTTCAGGAAGGCAGAGACATGGCCTGGAAATGGCATAACAATAATACAATATAACCCTTGACACCATGAACGTGGGATTGTTTTAATTAAAACAGTTTTGCTAACGTTTAGGACTACCCATCCCCTTTTGCATTACTAGTTGAAACTAAATGGACAAATATCAAAAATAAAATGACTAATTCAGACAAAGGTAAAAAATCCATAGAAAAGGGTGATGAGTGTCCTAATAGGGAACATACTTCATAAAGTGCAGATATTAAATTTTTGTATTCCATACACTGGCCATGATTTAAATATTATTTCATAAAAAGACATGGTTGGAAGGAATAAGGCAGGCTAATGATCACCAATTATTTGTGAATAATAATAATAATAATAATAATAACAAAAATAAATGTTAACCCCCCCCCAAAAAAAAGTGCTAAAACAACATACGAAAAAACAAAACCTCTTAAATTGTCACAAGGTCTTATGACATATTCGTTATTGCCTGTTTATAGTCCTCAGTTCCTCTAAACACAATTTGTTTAAATGAAAAATAAAAAGCAATGCAAATTATCAAACTAATAAAATATTTGATATATCTTATACACTCAAAGCGTAGGACAGCAACAAGAGGCAAATACAGGACTTGGAATAAAAAAAAACAAACACATCGACCACAGTATAAATTCTAGTACTTCAACTTCAAGGCACAAGACTATGTTAAATAGACAGTTAACTTCTCCAACAGTGGATTTTTGAATTTGTATCAAAGTCTGTTTTTTCATTTTGACCTGAATTGGCATTCAATAAATAACTTGGGTGTAGTTGAGCTTAACGCTATGCATCATGCAGTCTTACAAATGTTACCTAGTACACCTTCAAAGGCGTGGGGGAGAAATGTTAAGCAGTTTAATAAGTTGAATAATGAAGTAAAAATGTAAATTCACTGTTTTCTTAATGCGCTAGGCTATTGCTTTTTAAAAAGCAGTGATTTTGGTGGAAGAGACAAGAGAGTTCTAAACAGCATTGTCAAAGCTACCATGTCTGAAATGGTTCAATCGAACATCTGGAGCAGAGATACGTAATACACATCTCCCATCACCGAAAGAAACACAAAGTTCCCCCCCCCCCCCCCTCTTCATATATATAACAACTGAAATTGTTATTTAGTTCTTCTTAACCACATGCTAACACATCAAACACCTGTCTAGCTGTGTCCATGAAATTACATTCTACATCGATGGATATTTCTTTCATTAAATCAAATAGAGAAAAAAAATGAAGGGATTTATAAATTTGAATGTAAAATGGTCATTGAACAAGACACAAGCATACATCACAATCCACTACAGGTTACATACTGAATGAGGGTTGAGTCAAAACAGACAATCTGATTGAAGTGTAATAACCATCTGTTATTAACACGTTATTCACATGTTGTGACCCGCTAACGTGTTATTATTACCTTTTATTCGAAAGTATTACCTTTTATTCGAAATGACCTGTTATTCACATGCTATGACCTGGTATTAACTTCCAACTGATTTAAGGAAATGCTAGATCCTCGTTGTGAAATTGTAGCCGGGTCCCAGATCCGGTTGAGCCACGTTGCCAAGTCCAATGGTGGTTCAAGTTGGCAAGACAGCACAAACAGATCTGGGACCAGGCTAGTGAATTGTCCAAGTCATCCACTGCTTTCCTTTGGCCTTTTAGTTTAGTTTTATTGGGATAAAATATCGTTATGTTAATCAAAGGCCACAAAATATACTGTACATGCATGTCATGTAAATCCACCAAAGCAAGGCACTATCCCAGGCCATCAATGTTGTTCCTATGGAGACAGAGATTCATTCACTTTCCTCGAGTCCACACTTATCACAAATGAGAGGATTTCAGGACATACAGTACCAGTCAAAAGTTTGGACACACCTACTCATTCAAAGGTTTTTCCTTTATTAAAAAAAAACAAACAATTTTGACATTGTATAATAATAGTGAAGACATCCAAACTATGAAATAACACATATGGAATCATGTAGTAACCAAAAAAAAAGTGTTAAGCAAATCAAAATCTATTTTATATCTGAGATTCTTCAAAGTAGCCACCCTTTGCCGTGACAGCTTTGCACAATCTTGGCATTCTCTCAACCAGCTTCATGGAGGTAGTCACCTGGAATGCATTTCAATTAACAGGTGTGCCTTGTCAAAAGTGAACTTGTGGAATTCCTTTCCTTCTTAATGCGTTTGAGCCAATCAGTTGTGTTGTGACAAGGTAGGGGTGGTATACAGAAGATAGTCCTATTTGGTAAAAGACCAAGTCCATATTATGGCAAGAACAGCTCAAATAAGCAAAGAGAAACGACAGTTCATCATTACTTTAAGACATGAAGGTCAGTCAATTTGGAACATTTCAAGAACTTTGAAAGTTTCTTCAAGTGCAGTCGCAAAAACCATCAAGCGCTATGATGGAACTGTCTCTCATGAGGATCACCACAGGAAAGGAAGACCCAGAATTACCTCTGCTGCAGAGGATAAGTTCATTAGAGTTACTAGCCTCAGAAATTGCAGCCCAAATAAATGCTTCACAGAGTTCAAGTAACAGGCACATCAACATCAACTGTTCAGAAGAGACCATGTGAATCAGGCCTTCATGGTCGAATTGCTGCAAAGAAACACAAGCAATGGACATTAGACCGGTGGAAATCTGTCTTTTGGTCTGATGAGTCCAAAATTGAGAGTTTTGGTTACAACCGCCGTGTCTTTGTGAAACGCAGAGTAAGTGAACAGATGATCCCCACATGTGTATTTCCCACCATGGAGGACGAGCTGTGATGGTGCTTTGCTGGTGACAATGTCTGTGATTTATTTAGAATTCAAGGCACACAACCAGCATGGCTACCAGAGTATTCTGTAGCGATATGCCATCCCATCTGGTTGGCTCTTAGTGGGACTATCATTTGTTTTTCAACAGCACAATGACCCAACACACCTCCAGGCTGTGTGAGGGCTATTTGACAAAGAAGGAGAGTGATGGAGTGCTGCATCAGTTTTGAGATGAGTTAGACCGCAGAGTGAAGGAAAAGCAGCCAGCAAGTGCTCATCATAATGTGGGAAATGCATTCCAGGTGAAGCTGGTTGATAGAATTCCAAGAGTGTGCAAAGCTGTCATCAAGGCAAAGGGTGGCTACTTTGAAGATCAAATATAAAATATAATTTAAATTTGTTTAACACTTTGTTGGTTACTACATGATTCCATGTGTTATTTCATAGTTTTGATGTCTTCACTACTATTATACAATGTAGAAAATAGTAAAAAACATAAAACTCTTGAATGAGTAGGTGTCAACTTTTGACTGGTACTGTAGGTAACCAATGGGTACATTTTTCCCCATCTTACTTTTGATATTTACTTCCACTAATTTCTGCTTCATTAATGACGCAAACGTGAAAATGGCAAACGCAATATGTATATTTTGCCTTCAAACTGTGGTGTAACTGACTGACCCGTATCCTCCTCTAGCCTCCACCTCCAGGTTTCTGGACCAGGGGAGACATATTACTGAAGACCCGAGTCAGACCCTGCTATTGTTAAACCCCTTTCACACTACTGAGCCCGGCTGAGCCGACACAAACTGCACTGGCCTGGCCTAGTTACACATCCACCATGTCATTGTTGCTGGAACTGTGCTGAAAAGAACCCTATCAGAGCCAGCACAGTACAGCTTAGTTATATGTAAAGGGCATTTGAATAGAATAGGCGCTACGACTGATAATCTAGAGAGAGAGAGAGCGAGAGAGAGAGACAGTGGTACTTGGGGTCACTCAGGGGGAGAAATGTCACAACTTGTACCAGAACATCCAGCTGTAAAAAATTAATAAAAATGCAGACGGTGTGATCACGTCAGGGTTCTGATCAACTGGCCTAGCTGTTGTGAATCTGAAGACATTCCATAGCCCTTTGTGAGAGATTATCATCAGTTATACACCTGCCTAGTCACTAGGGGAAGGGAAGAGGGGGAATATATGGAGGACAGAAAATGGGCCACATCCAAACTATTGTCTACACTTGACATTTTATTGAGGAGGACAAGCCACAGGGTGTATACATTGGTCTGAATCTCTGGTCGATTATAGGACATATTCTCAATGCAAGGTGGGAGACCGGAGTCATCCGATCTAGAAGGAGAAAATTCTAGTGCAGATAAAAAAAATAAAAAATAAATGTTGTCTGTTTTTTCTGGTGTTGTGCCAAAACTGATTACTACCCCGTTTAAGCAAACTACTTTAACAGGCCTGCTCTACTGTAACAGCCACATACTGCCAACAACATGACAAGAGTATTACAGGTTTAACATATTGGTGCATTAAAAGTAAATGAGAATATAGCTACTATCGTATTATGTTACATTTTTAAAAAAAAAGTCACTAACAAATAGATCTCTCGTGCAAGGACACGTTTTTTTTTAAAAAGTTAGTCTTTTAAACAATGTTAATTCTAGATAGGGGCGTTACATTGATGGAAGTACTTGTGCAAGAGGGATTGAGCGTAGGCTAGAATTCATTCAAACATTTGTTCTTGAGTCAGAAGAAAAAGTGTATGGTTTTATCTAATGTAATTAGCAAGACATTGTTCAATGGGCTGGGGGGGGGGGGGGGGGGGGGGGGGGGGGGAGGGGGGATTGACAAAACAGATTTCATTCTTGTTGTAATCAAAACACGCTTGCTATGTTTGCGCAGTGATTCTGGTTTCTGGTCACTGCAGATTTGATTGAACTCCAAAACATACATTTGAAATCTGATGACTATGTCACTGGCAACACCAGTGACAAGAGTAGTCGTCCCGTCCCGTCCCGTCCCCCCCCCCCCACGCCATATCTTTTGACTACCCACCTGTGAGTTTAAACTAAAGAAAACCCACGAGTCTAACACCAAGATTCATGAAGTCACGGATAAATAGGCTAGTCCTGTTGCATGCAGAAAGGAGTCTGGGTGATGATATAAGTCCTACGTCAAAGCTGGAGACAGACACATTCCTGGTCAAAACAATACATCTTCTAATTTAAAATAATTCTTAAAACAGAATTATATATATATATATATATATAAATTCATGACATGTTTTTTTTTTTTTTTTTTTTTTCAAACAGAAAAACAAATTTCTTCAGTGGGGTTGGGTTTTTTTTATGTTATTTTGTAAATAATTTTAATATCAGAAACCTTCTGATAGGTATTGACAAAATACAGGACTGGGGTCCAGAAATCTATGGCGCGTCCATAATCATGTCTTGGGTCCTGTTGTGCTTTTTTTAGCTTCCTATCCGACTCTGGGAAACAGTTCCATTTAGGAGTGATTGGGTAAAATTGTCCATTTTACTGGCTAATTCATGTTACTGGGGAAAACGTATAGGTTTAAATGAATCCTGTTATTTTCTGTGGGACGACACAACTTCCAAAACATCAGTAGAATTTGAATTCTTAAAGCCTTGAAAGACGATTCAACTTGTTTTTCAGTAGAGGTCATCAAACTGCTGGCAACACCTAGTCACTTGGCGAACAATGTGAGCCACCACACATCATTGGTGTATCTAGGCCTCTAAAACCCTGGGGTTTCATCACCTCAACCATTCAGATAGGAAGTTATGTCTGCATCAAGAGGTTTCCATTTCAAAGCTTCTGTCTTCCGTCCCAAATGGCACCCCCTTCCCTTTGTAGTACACTACTTTAGGTGGCCCACAGGGCTCTGGTAAAGATTACTGCACTATACAGGGAACAGGGTGACATTTGGGATAATTGGAGAAGGTCTATACTCAGCCCTATTGCTGGTCCATCAACATCCTATATACTCTGCCCTATTGCTGCCTGGGCCCCATTAACATCCTATATTCTCAGCCCTATTGCTGCCTGAGCCACATCCTATATACTCAGCCCTATTGCTGCCTGGGCCACATCCTATATACTCAGCCCTATTGCTGCCTGGGCCACATCCTATATACTCAGCCCTATTGCTGCCTGGGCCCCATTAACATCCTATATACTCAGCCCTATTGCTGCCTGGGCCCCATCAACATCCTATATACTCAGCCCTATTGCTGCCTGGGCCACATCCTATATACTCAGCCCTATTGCTGCCTGGGCCACATCCTATATACTCAGCCCTATTGCTGCCTGGGCCCCATCAACATCCTATATACTCAGCCCTATTGCTGCCTGGGCCACATCAACATCCTATATACTCAGCCCTATTGCTGCCTGAGCCACATCCTATATACTCAGCCCTATTGCTGCCTGGGCCACATCCTATATACTCAGCCCTATTGCTGCCTGGGCCACATCAACATCCTATATACTCAGCCCTATTGCTGCCTGGGCCACATCAACATCCTATATACTCAGCCCTATTGCTGCCTGGGCCACATTAACATTCTAACTTAATCATAATCTCTCTGATCATCAAGTACCTCTTGTCTCTGTGTGAAGTGGAAGAGAAAAAAAACCTCCAGCCTGCTTGGGGAGAATACTTGTCTCTCCCTGTGTAGGGAATAGGCTGCTGTTTCAGACGGAGACTACTGTATATAGAAGGAGATGATCGACATCACACACACGCACACACACACACACACACACACAGAGAAGACTTGGCATCTACATAATATAGGCCAACGAGGAAAACATATGTCACCTAAATTAATATGCTGACTGTGGAGCAAGGACTGGAAACACAACTGTGTCCCAAATGATTCCCTATTCAGTGCACTACTTCCAGCCCACTACTTCAGACCAGGGCCCATAAGGTTCTGGTCAAAAGCATCTTATTATTAGGGAATAGGGTGCCCTATGGGACTGGACGCTGAGCGTACTGCAGTAAACAGAGGATGCTACAACAGAAGAAGAAGAAGCAGTGGAAGCTGTGTATGTGCGTTGTGCCGCTTCTAGCCACAACGCAGGAAAAGACCACCTGTGAGCGAACTACAGACAGGACACATGCCTTTTTTTTTCAAATTTTATATACGCTATCTTAAAACCACAGTGAAGAACTGAATGATTGAGGTTCATGAGTCATCATCGTGGTTACCATGGTTTCCGTCTGATGATGACACCGGAAGTGCAGGTCCTTCACTTCCTGTGAGATTTTAAGCAAAGGCTTCTGGGTCGGGTTGGACGGGTCGAATGACAACAGGTTTTAAAAGAGCAAAACAGAGAACAAGACAATGACCAAACAAAGAAAGAAATAATAATAATAATAATAATAATAATAAGTTCATTTATCAGGAAGCAATCTGTTGTGGGTTGACCATTAAGCTGCGCTACCCGTCAATAAACAGATGAACAGCCCAACCCACAGAAAGAACAATCAACCAACAGCTGCCTTGTGTTTCCATGTACACGTCCTTTTCTGTTGTCTTATAAAACCCACTGCTCCTCTACACGGCTCCTTTTCTCCTTACAGACAGGGGTCCTACCATACAGTCAACTAACCCTTTCAGTGACCGGTGTCCGAGACTCGACCGTCTCCTCTCGGCTAGGTCTGGGCACAGCAGAGACCGTCTCCTCCCGGCTAGGTCTGGGCACAGCAGAGACCGTCTCCTCCCGGCTGGGCCTGGGCACAGCAGAGACCGTCTCCTCCCGGCTAGGTCTGGGCACAGCAGAGACCGTCTCCTCCCGGCTGGGTCTGGGCACAGCAGAGACCGTCTCCTCCCGGCTAGGTCTGGGCACAGCAGAGACCGTCTCCTCCCGGCTGGGTCTGGGCACAGCAGAGACGGTCTCCTCTCTGCTGGGCCTTGGTACTGCTGAGGAGGGTACAATGTCTCTCAAATCCCTCCCTACCACTGTCCCCGCTGCCTCGTCTGCTCGATTTCTGTTACCTCTGGTGTCACTCGTTCCCACTACTACCACCGCAGCCGAGCTGACCTCTCCCCTCTCTCCTCTGGTCGTGGTTTGGCCCTCTGGCCTGCTGCTGGCCCGGCAGGGTCCCCTAGAGGTGCTCAGGTCCTGGGGCTTGTTCTGTTGGAGGGCCCCTGGCCCCACCGAGGACCTGGCTGTATGGGAGACCAGCCCCATAGTCAGGCCGGGGAAGTGGTGGTGAGGGGGCCGCTGGGAGGGTTGAGGATGATCCTCCACTACAGAGGAGTGTGTGTGACGGTGACGGTGGTGGTGATGGTGTTTGTGCGGCGTACGCTCCTTTCTCTTGTGGCTGTGGCTCTTTGGAGTAGTGATACCACTGCTGCCTCCGCTGGGCCACCTTTCAGACACACCGCTGGTCTCCGTGGTAACCGTTGCTGCCAGGGGACTGTCCTTGTGCTTCCTCCCTGGACTCTTTGGCAGCTTGTGTCCCTGCTCTGTCCCTTCTGTTGCCACCACAGCCAGACCACTCCCTGTTCCCGTCCCGGGTCCTGCCCAACCACCACTCCCAGGTCCTGCCCCAACACCACTCCCTGTTCCCATCCCAGTTCCTGCCCCACCACCACTCCCAGTTCCTGCCCCAACACCACTCCCTGCACCCATCCCTATCATAGTTCCAGCCCCATCACCATTCCCTGTCCCCATCACAGTTCCTGCCCCACCACCACCCCCTGCCCCGAGCAGTGGCGTGGTGATGGCTGGAGTCTCCTTAGTCTCCTCAACAGTTTCTCTGGTCTTGCGTTTCTTGATGGGCAGAGCGGTCTGCTGCACCGGCTTAGCGGAAGAATCCTTCTGAGCTTTCCTCTTGGCTTCTGCGACCATGATAGCAGCCGCTGCGTATGAGGAAGTACTGGAACCCGCCGTACCAGAAACTGCTGACAGCGTCGACCCAGTCACCCCCGACCCTGGCTTACACCCCCGCTTTTTCAGAGCAGTCTGCGGTGGTATCTCCGCTTTCCTTTTCCGTCCCGGGCGCTTCTTGGTGACTACGACCAGCTCCGATGTCTGCCCAGCTGTCTCGGATGCCTTGGACGCTCCAAACGGCATCTTAACCAGGAGCTTCCCAGGACTCTTCTCCACCACACGCTTCATCGCCACACCCTCCGTAGCCGGGCGTAGCTTTCCACTCCCCTTCGGCCGGCCCCTGCCCCTCCCCGACGGTTTCACCACTTTGGGTTTCTTCGGGGGTCTCTTCTCGCGGCGGGAGGGGCTGCCACGCCCGGTTACGGTGAAGTCGAAGTCGTTGGGGTCGGTGGTGGTGTCCCCAACCTTCTGGAAGTAGGCGATCAGTTCCACCTTGGATCGGAAAGCTTTCCCCTCGGGGCTGAAATACAGATCAAACCAAAACATTCTAACTGTAAACAGATATGTTAACGCGCTTTCTGTAAACACAAGTCTGGAATATTTAGTGTGTATACGACGGAGATTAAATGTTCATCCCTCCGGAGATCGACTAAAGTGAGTGTCCTTGGAATAAAGAGTGGGTGGGCGTCTGGGCGAGTAGGAACCAATATTATATACAGTACCAGTCAAACGTTTGGGACACAGCTACTCATTCAAGGGTTTTACTCTATTTTCTACATTGTAGAATAATAGTGAAGACATCAAAACTATGAAATAACACATATGGAATTATGTAGTAACCAAAAAAAAATATATATATTATATATATATATATTTGAGATTCTTCAAAGTAGCCACCGTTTGCCATGATGACAGCTTTGTAGAAAATATATATATATATATTTTTTAAACCTTGAATGAGTAGGTGTGTCAACTTTTGACTGGTGCTGTATGTATATATGTATATATGTATGTATGTGTATATGCATGTATAAATTGAAGTGTTTCCCTAAACCTGAAAACAGTCCCGTGAAACACTCTTTATACAGTCCAGTCACATTAACAATATCAAAAGGGGGATGAAACTGTTACTTTCAGGGAAGGATTTTATGTCACCCCTAAAGGAGATCAGGCTGTAACACATGTAGTATTATCATATGAAATCATTTCTGTTAGGGGAATAACCTGTGTGCAAATGTAATCTGTTTGCTGTATTTGTTTTGTGTGTGATACCTGTGATCGTTTTTTTTTGTTGATCTCGTTGTAGTTTCTTAAATCATTGTACCTAAAACTGTGTGTGTAAACATGTATACGCAGGGCCCGGCTGTTAAAAGAGACCCTGGTCTCAGTCTGTGTTCCTTGTTGAAATAAAAAGGTAGAATAATAAAATGGTTTTAAGAGACACTATGTGATAAGGCTCTCTTATCACAGCCTACTCACTTCATCAAGTAGACGTCAAACTTCCCAGCGGACCGCCCAGACTTGCGTTGTTTGAGTTTACGTGTCCAGCCCTGGGGTAGAGAGGGGTCGTCGTAGAGCGGACCTCGGTCCCTGATGATGGACCTCCTCTGTTTGGGCGAAGGAGAGGACTCAGAGAGACCCGAGGCCTCGCCAGCTGCAGCGACCATGGGCTCCGAGGGCCCCGCCTCAGCATCCGCTAGCTGGAGCTGGTCCTGGTCTGAACAGGGCTGCTGGGCTGGAGGAGGAGGAGGAGGGGAGGATGAAGACTCCAGCATCTCCTTCTCCACATCCCTCCTCACCTTCTTGGGCTTGCTGTGTGTCTTAGGGTCCTTGTCGTTGGAGCTCTGATTCTGGTTGACGTCCTCCCTCTTCTCCTCACTGCTGTGGAAGACAACATTAGTCATGAGTGGGAAGAGGCAGAGCAGAGGCATGATCTCATCTTAGGCTATCAGATCAGAATATGGAGAATGGCTATCTTTGGCTGATAAGACATTTGAAACAAGAGTTAAAAGTCCCAGATAAGTTTTCAAACCTCAGCTTGCTCCCCCCCCAACCTACATTAATTCACAAATGTGTAGTAAAAACATCACTTTGGGGATTGTTGTTGTTGTTGTTGTTGTTGTTATGTTTCTTCCCATAGTGAAACATATATTACATGACTAGAAGTTTGGAAAATGCACCTGGACTGGCCTGATAAACCTACTGGCTGAGGAGCTAGTCTAAACCAAGCCCAATATCAGGCACATAGAATGAAGCAGCCAGCCAGGGAAGACACTGGGGCAAGAGATACATATGGTTGAAATGTTATGAACTGCACATGGTCCACACACACACACACACGCCCCTTATCATGATCTACACAGCAACACTTATTGAAATGCATATAAACAATAGTTACCATACATTTGTTTTGTTATTCAAATGGTCCCATCTAGAATATTTCATTACCAGACGTCAGTGTATAAAAAATAAAAAATACAGGGAGATATTTTTTGACGGTATATCACTGTACTTTTCTACCACGGCACTCAGTCCTTCATGCAATAAAAACAACACTTTGATTGCTTCGTTACACGAGTAGTAGTTATTCTAGAAAATGGGCCAACTCATGTCAGCTAGTTCCAGCGTTTAGCTAGATGATAGCAGTCGTCACAACCAGAAACCTAGCTAGGATATTTTCTCTGTACAAAAAAAATAAATAAATAAATGCATTATCATAACAAACGCAGCAATGATGTGGCTACTTTGTTGCCACATTACCATGTCAAATGGCAAGGTATGTAACCAGCTGACGCTACAATGTATCCAGCTACAGCTATTTAGCCAGCCCGTTAGCAGCATGCCAAATTGGTTACGAGGGTGGAGGATGCGGACAAATCTATTTTGACAGTTAATATCTTAACACATCTACTGCTCTGTTTTCAGTGAGGTCAGAAAATGACACACCCACACACACCCCCCACAACCACATACGTTAGCTAACTGAGAATTTCTTCGCTCAGCCATGATCTTGTAAAGTAAGGGAAATACTTAGCTATAACTTGGTGACGTATTCAGAACGCTTCTTTCAGTAAGCTACCCTGCTGACCAGTTCAGAACTAAAACACACCACAGTACTTTAGTTAAATACAGCAATACATTTTACAAGACCTGCAGTCATATAACTCGACATTTAAATGGTGAATACATGTAATTCACACTTACAGTTTCTCCTCTCCGCTCTCTACGGCGGCCATTTTTATTTAAATAAATAATTTGATAAAAATGTCTCCAAACATCTCATGGGTACCTCTCTGAACCCCGCCCCCTGCCTCAATTCCACTGCCGTCGATGGCGTAATCACGCGAGATCCGTGGGAACACTTTCATAAGACCCATCGCATGAGCGCTTGGATCTCGCGAGAGAAGTTGTCTTACGCTGTAAATATGTAAATGATTGTGAACTCTGAGCTGAGGCTACTATCTCCATCTGCAGAAAATACACATGACACACATAATCGCAGAGCAAGGCTGAATGTACTGGCAGGCTATGCACTGGTGTTAAATGTCGGGGAAGTGAAACGGACCAGAAAATCCCCACTATAGCGTTCCTTGACAATCTGTCTCCCATTCAAAGTTGCATTTGTTCAGCCCCAAACACAAACTACAAACTACAGGTAAAATAGTTTAATTTAAACGTTTTCCTCTTCTCTGCACTGCTTGTAGTCCCAAACCCCGATGATTGACAAATTATCAGATTCAACTCACCAAATACCCATTGATTATGGCGTTTACTTTAATTGGACTGGTTAATGGTTTGACCCCTTTGCAACCTCTACTACAGGTGACATCATCAACCTGACAGCCAACCCTGGTCTTGGAATGCCTCTTTTTCACTTAACCTCGAAGACCAGGGCCCGGTTTTCCAAAAGCATCTTAAGGCTAAGTTAATAGTTATAACCATATCGTTTATTATTATATATATATGGTTCTAACAATGAAGTTAGTCTTAACATGCCTTAGGCAAAGCGGGAACAAGTGTGTTTGAATTTAGGCAATCACTAAACTGATCAATTAGCTCAGTTGGTCAGGTGCCGTGCTTATTTGGATGTGGCCCTCAAGGAATAGGGTTGCCTGCCTCATTTGATTGCTTTTCCCCCTGTCTGATTTCCTACCGTAACACTTGATTGCTGACTTTGTAGGTGACCTTTAAAAAAATATATATTATTTTTTGTTGGAAATGTGGACTTTGTGTCTTCTCTGCGTCTGTTTACCATGGTCGTCGTGCCGTGACGCAGAAACAGCTGCTAACGTTGCGGCTGAAGGCAGAGCGGAGCTGCAGAGGGTTCGGAACCTTGCGGCACAACCGCGCTATGGTGAATGTTGGTCTAATGCGCTGGAGAATATCGACGCGCGTTGCAGAGACTTCACGGTTGATATACAGAGTAGGATTGCCCTACGATTTACCCACTGTCACCTGCGCAAGTAATTAAACACTTTTTTGATTTATTATAAATATTCAACAACTGTTTGCTGACAGCTCTAAGTGTAGCGTGGTAGAAAAAGCCCCCTTGGGATCTCGAGTTTAATATAGGTAGACTTATTGAAATGTTTAGTAGGCCTATATAAATATTAGGCTACTGCAATATAATATTGAAATTATATATATATATATTTTTTTTATCCTCCAGAAATTGAGATGGACTGGTTGTAGTTCATTTAGGCATTGTGCCATGGGCTGATTCAGAAACAGTTTCATTATGGCATTGCGACTGAATAACAGTAGGATATATTTGGCATTGTGCCAGGGACTGATTCAGAAACAGTTTCATTATGGCATTGTGACTGAATAACAGTAGGATATATTGTTATGTCTGTCAGATCAGGCCGTTCATTCCCAGCATGTCCAGAGGGCAGCGAGGTCAGCAGCTGTACTAGAACCATGGACCCTGTGGCCTTCAACGCCTACACGGAATTCTTCACCCACGCCCACAGCATCTGTCGACACCTGCAGAGTGAGAGCTGGCAACACCAGGCTGAGAACACCATCCACAGGTGCAGTGGTATGTGCGGTACACCTGACTACAGGTGCAGTGGTATGTGCGGTACACCTGACTACAGGTGCAGTGGTATGTGCGGTACACCTGACTACAGGTGCAGTGGTATGTGCGGTACACCTGACTACAGGTGCAGTGGTATGTGCGGTACACCTGACTACAGGTGCAGTGGTATGTGCGGTACACCTGACTACAGGTGCGGTACACCTGACTACAGGTGCGGTACACCTGACTACAGGTGCGGTACACCTGACTACAGGTGCAGTGGTATGTGCAGTACACCTGACTACAGGTGCACTACACCTGACTACAGGTGCAGTGGTATGTGCAGTACACCTGACTACAGGTGCGGTACTACAGGTGCGGTACTACAGGTGCGGTACTACAGGTGCGGTACACCTGACTACAGGTGTGGTACACCTGACTACAGGTGCGGTACACCTGACTACAGGTGCAGTACACCTGACTACAGGTGCGGTACACCTGACTACAGGTGCAGTGCTATGTGCGGTACACCTGACTACATGTGCAGTGCTATGTGCAGTGCTATGTGCAGTACACCTGACTACAGGTGCAGTGCTATGTGCAGTTTAGTCAGTGTTCACAATTCACCTCAATTCATTCAGTGGGTGAGTTGGGTTTTGCTTCGCCAGGTGTCCCGGTTGGGTGGGGTTTGCACATTTGACCTAATTCCATTGGTTGTCAAATGTAATCTCCACTCACCCGGGGCACCGGGCTATGCAAAACAAACTGGCTCAATAGCTCTCCAGGAGGGTTGATGATCCGTATCGTAGATGTTTTGTTATTGGACACGTTTAAAAAAAAAAAAAAAAGTAGTACTTCCCTGTTTTAACCACTTTTCTTCTGTCTGGTGCTCTGCTGAATGTGGTGCTGATGTCTAGGCTAACAGAGAGCTCAGCAGGGGTGGTGGAGCGATTGTCCTCTACCCAGCGTATGGCTGAGAGCCTAGTGGAGGCCCAGAGCGTCGCCCTCAAGTCACAGGAGACCATCCTACGCAACGGAGAGGAACTCAAACACACTCTCCACCATTCTACCCAAGGTAGCCGCTGACCTCGGGCCCTAATTCTGTTAAAAGTGATGCTTGTGGCTAACTTGTTAGAAAATCCTCATCCAAGGAAGTTCCACGTCTCCTATCACACCTCTGCTCAGGCATCAGAGCAGTATTTGATGAGATGAGACTGTCAACCCAGGAGCAACAAGTAGCATTCGCAGAGATCTTCAACCGTGTCACTTTCCTCCAGAGTTTCATCATGTCAGAGTCTCACACCCTCACCAGTCTACTCTACAACTCACTGGGGTTCCTCGCCGCCTTCTTCCTCACCTCGACACAGCGGACTGCTCCAGCCAGGTGTCCCTATTTTTAATGTTTATATCATCCATCCAGTTACACATGAACACTTAGCCTAAGGGGTTAGGAAGCAGATTAGGGGATAGTGCCATTGGGGGGGGAAAAATCAATGTGTTATAGCTTTACACACCCCTGCTATATTGTGGATAAAGAGTTTAACTGTCTAACAGAACACAGAGGGTGATCTTTTAATTGGGAGCCTCTCCAACAAAAGCCAGGTAGAATCAGGAATTCTCCAGGGCAGCTGTCTAGGCCCCTTTTATTTATTTTTTCAATCTTTAAGTAAAGTCAGTGTGTCTATGTATGCCAGGCAAGGGCATACATAGAGGGAGGGGGGGGGGGGGGTCCTGATTTGGGGGGGGGGGGGGGGGGGGGGTCCTGATTTGGTCTCACACTTTTGCCCCAGCTAACACACCCGACTCCAATAATCAATTGATCATGATCTTCAGTTTAGAATGCAATTTGATTAATCAGCTGTGTTTGCTAGGGATGGGGGGGGGGGGGGGGGTGGGTGTGTGAGAGACACCAATCAGGCCCCCGAGGACTACAATTGCCCGGGCCTGGGCTAGTGCCATGCTCAAGGGCACCATGGCCAGATACCTAGAATCCGACCCGTTTTTAAAAATATTTTTTTCACCATCTGACTTTAAATCATTGCCTGCCTCTAACATTTAAGCTACCCCCTGGAATGGTTGGTGATCCCATGTACCCTTCTGGTGACTGTCCTCTTTCTTTTATGTCACCTATCCAGGTTTGTTCTGTTTGGTCTGGTAGTGCTGAATGTGTACCTGGAGAGGATGCTCTGTAGAGCGGTGCTGGACTCCTCTGAACCAGGCTACCAGCAGATGGTGAGTAGAGCATGTGCCAATTAAGATGCTTCAAGAGAACCTACGAGGAATCTTAAAAGCATTTGTGACAACGTGGAAATTCCACCCAGAAATTCTACTCATTTCTAGATCTGGGTTGGACCATCTCTAACACATAAATAGAGAAACTATGGCAACACATTGGACAAAAAAAAAGTAATGGTGGATAACTTGTCTTCTACATTTTGACTGTGTTCACTCAACGTTTCAGAGTGCTGTCTGTTGACACATCTGTAAATGTCTCCTGGTGCTGTGTTCTAACCAGCAATGGAGTCTTAATCTCATGGTCTGGGTCTAATACAAAGTCTCGACTCTATTCCCCTGTGTTTCTGCCCAGGAGCAAATCAGCCTGTTGGTGGGCCTCCTCAGAAGAGCCATGGTTCTTGTGGGTCTATTGGCTCTGGTCTACGTTGCTGTACGGTATCGTAACGTCACCAAAGAGAGCCTGGAGATCCTCACCCAACTCAAAGAGACTCGTACAAGTCTTCAGCTGGCCCTGCAGAAAGCAGGTAGGTTTGGGTATACGGCTTAGTTTTAGCCTGGTCCCAGATCTGTTTGTATTGTCTCGCCAACTTGTGGTTGACCACAGGGACTTGGCTATACAGCACAAACGGCTCTGATATTCATGGTGCACAGACAGCGGATTGAGAGGTTTAAAGCTCCACTATCAAGACAGAGAAGTCCGGATCAATTTGGTTTTCTAGTGACTTTGGTCCATTCATAAAGTCGTTTTTAAAAATGTAATTAATTCAGTCAAATTGTTTTCTGAGGATTCACGAGGAACCAAACAGGATGAAACCGGGAGGGATGAAATTTGTCCCATAAACACCACTTATTTTTGTTTCCCGTTTTTTGTTGTTGTACATTTTTCAACGGTGTGAACAAAATAAAATACAACACTGCTGTCCAGAGTGTCTCTCTGAGGCGGCGGACAGGAGGAGCAGCGGAGCAAGAGGTCGAAGGTCAGAACAACGACCCAGTAGTAGGAAGGAGAATAATGAAGAAAACAACAGCACTTCAGATTTCACATCAGAGAAACCCTACATGACTCAAACCTATGATGGTGAGGAATATTGTACTCAATGTAAAAAAAAAAAGGCTATTTTTACATTCCTGTATTTGTCTGACACCCGACTCCTAACATGAGGTCTGCACGTATAACACTTAAGTATTAAAACACATTTAAAACACATTTTCCGTTATCATCTCATGAATGAGATGGGTGAGTTCTCCAGGGCAGCTGTCTAGGCCCCTTTTATTTTATTTTTTCAGTCTTTAAGTAAAGTTGGTGTGTCTGAATGATTAATGTGAAAGTCTGAGATGTTCTGAATGTGGTATGGCGAGGGACTGTAATTGTGCAACATAGCCAGTTGTTTGTGTTGCATCAGGCTGGCAGTATGACAGCAGTCACAGCACCCCTGGAGGAGAGGAGACCTCCAACCAGACCTCGACCCAGACCCAACGTACCCTGCCCAGCCTTGCAAGACCTCAGCGTCGCTCCTCTGTCTCTAGACGTGCCCCGTCCTCCCCTTTGGTCTACAGTATACTGGTGGAGGATAAGCAGGTAGACTTGTGATTAGAGTTGCAAGCTTTCTGTAACTTTCTAAAAAATTTCCCAGAAATCCATGTTGGGGGGGATTGTTTCCCTGCTGATTCCCTCGTAACCAAGATTTCTGGAAAACCTGGCAATTTTGGGGAAAGTTACTTGAATTTTGCCACCCTACTTGTGATATTCTCGATTCCAGACCTATCCCACCCTGTTCCTGGAGAGAGACCATCCTGTAGGTTTAAACTCTAACCCTGTTCCTAGAGAGAGACCACCCTGTAGGTTTAAACTCTAACCCTGTTCCTGGATTAGAGTTTAAACTCTTTCTTTTTTTTCCCTCTCCATGCTCATGGACGTCCCTGCAGACACGCTACAATCTGAGGAACCGGAGATCTTCTGTGTCAGGCCTGGGGACAGACGGAGAGAGGGACTGACATGGGCCTGGGGACAGACAGACGGAGATAGGGACTGACATGGGCCTGGGGACAGACAGACAGAGAGAGGGACTGACATGCGCCTGGGGACAGACAGACAGAGAGAGGGACTGACATGGGCCTGGGGACAGACAGACAGAGAGAGGGACTGACATGGGCCTGGGGACGGAGAGAGGGACTGACATGGGCCTGGGGACAGACAGACGGACTGACATGGGCCTGGGGACAGACCGACAGACAGAGAGAGGGACTGACATGGGCCTGGGGACAGACAGAGAGAGGGACTGACATGGGCCTGGGGACAGACCGAGAGACTGATTTAAATCAAAGTGTACCCAAACGCTCTTCAGCCTTGGCTAAAGGAATACTTTTATGGACTGAGATGATTCATGCTTCAACCTGCCTGGTTCATAGCAGTGAAGCAGCTGGTCCCACGATACATGTGTTAAATATTGGCCATTTTCATGACCATGAATATCACTGGTTTTCAGGAATGTAGTAATGCAAAACTGTCTCAATCTTGTGTATTTTAAGTAAATAAAGCTTTTAAAATATTTTTCTGTGTGTTCACCTGACTGTCGAGCTCCAATTAAACAAACCCGTCTTCAGTGTGATGGAGGATTTGACCGTTTTCCAGTAAACCCTCTTCTCAGGTTTGTGAAAGGGGTGGTCCACTATAGGTGGAATAATCGTGCATTTTATGATAAAAGTATCAAACTTTGTACACACATACTATATTGAACAAAAATATAAATGCAACATTTCAATGATTTCACAGTTTATTTAAAAAATACATATCAGTCAATTGAAATAAATTAGGCTCTAATGTATGGATTTCACATGACTGGGCAGAGGCGCAGCATTGGGAGGGCATAGGCCCACTCACTGGGGAGCCAGGCCCATCCAATCAGAATTAGTTTTTTCCCCCATATAGGGGCTTTATTATAGACCGAAAAATAATCCTGTTTTCATCGGCCGGTCTCAGATGAGCACGTAGGGGAAGAAGCTGGATGTGGAGGTCCTGGGCTGGCGTGGTTACACGTGGTTGTGAGGCGGGTTGGACGTACTGCCAAATACTCTAAATTGACATAGGCAATAGAGTACATTCAATTCTCTGGCAACAGCCCTGGTGGGCATTAATGCAATTGCACACTCCCTCAACTTGAGACATCTGTGGCATTGTGTTGTGTGACACAACTGCACATTTTAGTGACCTTTTATTGTCCCCAGCACAAGGTGCACCTGTGTAATGAGTATGCTGTTTAATCAGCTTCTTGATATGCCACAACTGTTAGGTGGATGGATTATCTTGGCCAAGGAGAAATGCTCGCTAACATGCTGACTACACTGGGCGTGTAAATCCGCATATTGATTTTGTCCGTCCACACCCGATCAGGACACGCAGCTGGAAATATCAGAACGATCTCTAAACCAACTACATTAATCATTAATTTAGGTTGAAACAACGCTTGCTGTTTGTTGTTAGCTAACTTGTCCTGGGATATAAACATCGGGACTTTATTCTACCTGAAATGTACAAGGTCCTTTTTTGTTCTGGATCTTTCTAGAATTTTGACCCATTTTGAGATACACAAAATCTTATTCTCTACGACGACAATTAATCCACAAATAAAAGGGGAAACTTAGTTTCTGGTAATCGCTCCTTCAGTCTTCTGTGGACCTTTTTTTGGGCGGTTGGCAACCAACTTTAAGGTGCATGACCACCACCAACTGGACTGTAGTGTGGACCTCAGTTCATCTTTCAATCACCCACGTGGGTATATGCTCCTAATAACCAATGAGGAGACGGGAGAGGCGGGACTTGCAGTGGGTCAAAAATGGAACCACATTTTATTTTAGCGACTGGCTATGCATGCGCACATTAACAACGATCGCAAGCAGTTTGGATGAAATTATTGAGTAACATGTATGTGTACAATTGTTTTGTAACTTGAGGGGTCAGCATGTAACAGGGATGAAAACAAATTTGCAGACAAAATTTGAGAGAAATAAGCTTTTTGTGCGAGTAGAATATTTCTGGATCTTTTATTTCCGCTCATGAAACATGGGACCAACACTTTACATGCTGCGTTAATGATTTTGTTCAGATCCCTTAAAGGCGAGCGAGCGGAAACTCACTTTTTTTGAAAGATGATGCTCATAGCTTACTGTTACTTACTTAATACTTATTTTCCACCATAATTTGCAAATAAATTCATAAAAAATAGTGATTTTCTGGATTTTTTTTCTCATTGAGTCTGTCATAGTTGCAGTGTACCTATGATGAAAATTACAGGCCTCTCATCTTTTTAAGTGGGAGAACTTGCACAGTTGGTGGCTGACTAAATACTTTTTTTCCCCACTGTATATATATTATATTATATTATATATATATGAACATTTTGTGTAGCTATCCTTTTGTGCAGCTCAGTTTCCACCTCGTTTTGTGCACAAAGCCTAAGGTGGTCTTTCTCTATAGAAAGGCTGAGTACATAGTCAAAGCTTTCCTTCATTTTGGGTCAGTCACAGTGGTCAGGCATTCTGCCAAAATTCAGCAATTTGGTGTTTGTCCCATTTTGTGAATTCTTGGTTGGTGAGCGGACCCCAGACCTCACAGCCGTAAAGGGCAATGGGTTCTATAACTGATTCAAGTATTTTTAGGCAGATCCTAATTGGTATGTCGAATTGCATGTTCCTTTTGATGGCATAGAAGGCCCTTCTTGCCTTGTCTCTCAGATCGTTCACAGCTTTGTGGAAGTTACCTGTGGCACTGATGTTTAGGCCAAGGTATGTATAGATTTTTGTGTGTTCTAGGGCAACGGTGTCTAGATGGAATTTGTATTTGTGGTCCTGGCAACTGGACCTTTTTTGGAACACCATTATTTTTGTCTTACTGAGATTTACTGTCAAGGCTCAGGTCTGTCAGGGCCCAGGTCTGACAGAATCTGTGCAGAAGATCTAGGTGCTGCTGTAGGCCCTCCTTGGTTGGTGACAGAAGCACCAGATCATCAGCAAACAGCAGACATTTGACGTCAGATTCTAGTAGGGTGAGGCTGGGTGCTGCAGACTGTTCTAGTGCCCGCGCCAATTTGTTGATATTTACGTTGAAGAGGGTGGGGCTTAAGCTGTGCGTTTTTTGTCAATTTTAACCACGCACTTGTTGTTTGTGTACATGGACTTTATAATGTCCTATGTTTTTCCCCCAACACCACTTTCCATCAATTTGTATAGCAGACACTCGTGCCAAATTGAGTCAAAATCTTTTTTTAAATCAACAAAGCATGAGAAGACTTTGCCTTTGTTTTGGTTTGTTTGTTTGTCAATTATGGTGTGCAGGGTGAATATGGAGTTTGTCATACAATAATTTGGTAAAAAGCCAATTTGATATTTGCTCAGTACATTGTTTTCACTGAGGAAATGTACGAGTCTGCTGTTAATGGTAATGCAGATGATTCGCCAAAGGTTGCTGTTGACGCTTATCTCACGGTAGTTATTGGGGTCTTTTTTATCTCCCTTTTTGTGGTTTGGGGTTATCAGTCCTTGGTTCCACATACTGGGGAAGATGCCAGAGCTAAGGATGATGTTAATGAGTTTAAGTATAGCCAATTGGAATTTGTGGTCTGTGTATTTTAGAATTTCATTGATGATACCATCAACCCCACAGGCCTTTATGGGTTGAAGGGTTTGTATTTTGTCCTGTAGTTCACTCAAAGCAATTGAAGAATCCAGTTCTGGTAGTCTTTAATAACTGATTCTAAGATTTGTAATTGATCATGTATGTGTTTTTGCTGTTTGTTCTTTGTTATAGAGGCAAAAAGATTGGAGAAGTGGTTCATCCATACATCTCTGTTTTGGATAGAGAACTCGTCATGTTGTTGTTTGTTTAGTGTTTTCCAATTTTCCCAGATTTGAAAGATTCTTCAAATACTTTGAGCTGATTTCTGACGTGCTGTTCCTTCTTTTTCCGTAGTGTATTTCTGTATTGTTTTAGTGATTCACCATAGCGAAGGCGTAGACTCAGGTTTTCTGGGTCTCTATGTTTTTGGTTGGACAGGTTCCTCCATTTCTTTCTTAGGTTTTTGCATTCTTCATCAAACCATTTGTCATTGTTGTTAATTTTCTTAGGTTGCCTGCTTGAAATGTTCAGATTCAGATTTGATAGGGAAGCTGAGAAGTCAAACGTACTTTTTTAGGTTTTCTACTGCCACTATTACAGTGAAACATTTTGTCCAGGCAGTTGTCTAAAATTGATTGAATTCGTTGTTGTCTAATTGTTTTTTGGTAGGTTTCTGCACTACCGTCCTTCCTTCTACCAGCATTTCTTAACATTTTGCAGTTCCTTTGGCTTTGATGCCTCATGATTGAGTATTGCTCTGTTCAAGTAGACTCTGATTTTGATCTGATAGGGGTGTTATTGGACTGACTGAACGCTCTGAGAGACTGAGATTTCCAAGATGGCGTAGCAGTTGGACGTCTGCTTTTGTCTTGTCTATTCCCTTGTATATATTGTTTTCTTCCTATATATTTAGTATATATTTTAAATCTAATTTTCCATTTACGGACTGAATATACTCTCCTGCAACCCGCCTCACCCAATGTGGTACGGTTCTTATATTTTTATACTTCAGAACCGGAACCCATCAGCAGCCAGCTAGCTAACTAGCTACTGGCTAGTAGTCAGTTAGCCACTGCTAGCGATCATCACTGTTAACTTGGACATCAGCCAGCCTCAGCCCGATCAATAGCTGCCAGTCTGCACAGCGCGGTATCAACCCAGAGCATATCAGACTGCTTTTTCTCTACCACATCTCCGGATTCGTACCGTAAGCTCTGAACCTTTTCACCGGCTCATCTCAGTTAGCTGGCTGCTATCCGAGTGGTTACTCCTGGCTAATGTCTCTGTCTCGAAGCAAGCACCAGTTAGCCTGGCGCTAGGCCCATCTCCCGGCTAGCCGCAAAGATCCATCAGCCAATTCCTGAGCTACAATACCTCTTTTTCCAATTGGCCTGGACCCCTTTACTGCCGACATGGAGCCCCGCCGATCCATCACGATCTTCTGACGATCACGATCTTCATCACTGGTCTTCTGACGTAACCGTCCGAGGGGTTTCTACAGGCTCTTCCGTTGCGACGTCCCCCGGAGGCCCATCTGCTAACCTGCTAGTCCCGGCCTGCTAGCTGTCTGAATCGCCATGTCTCCAGCTCGCCTAGCTAGTCACTGGATCCTATGATCACTCGGCTACACATGCCTCTCCCTAATGTCAATATGCCTTGTCTACTGCTGTTTTGGTTAGTGATTATTATCTTATTTCACTGTAGAGCCTCCAGCCCTGCTCAATTTGCTTGATCTAGCCCTTTTGTTCCACCCCCCACACATGCGGTGATCTCACCTGGCTTAAATGGTGCCTCGAGACAAAACCTCTCTCATTGTCACTCAATGCCTAGGTTTACCTCCACTGTACTCACATCCTACCATACCCCTGTCTGTACATTATGCTTTGAATCTATTCTTCCACACCCAGAAATCTGCTCCTTTTACTCTCTGTTCCGAACGCACTAGACGACCAGTTCTTATAGCCTTTAGCCGTGCCCTTATCCTACACCTCCTCTGTTCCTCTGGTGATGTGGAGGTTAATCCAGGCCCTGCAGCCCCCAGCACCACTCCCATTCCCAGGTGCCCTCATTTGTTGACTTCTGTAACCATAGGAGCCTTGGTTTTGATGCATGTTAACATTCAAAGCCTCCTCCCTCAGTTTTATTCACTGCTTTCGCACACTCTGCCAACCCGGATGTCCTAGCCAAGAATCCTGGCTTAGGAATGCCGTACAAAAATCCAGAAATGTCCATCCCTAACTATAACATTTTCCGCCAACATAGAACTGACAAATGGGGGTGGAGTTAGCCTGCAGAGTTCTGTCTTACCATCCAGGTCTGTGCCCAAACAGTTTGAGCTTCTACTCTTAAAAATCAACCTTTCCAGAAACAAGTCTCTCACCGTTGTCGCTTGTTACAGACCACCTTCTGCCCCCACTGTGCCCCGAACACCATATGTGAATTGATTGCCCCCCATCTATCTTCAGAGTTCGTACTGTTAGGTGACCTAAACTTGGACATGCTTAACACCCCGGCCGTCCTACAATCTAAGCTCGATGCCCTCAATCTCACAAAAATGATCAAGGAACCTACCAGGTACAACCCTAAATCCGTAACCATGGGCACCCTCTTAGATATCATCCTGACCAACTTGCCCTCTAAATACAACTCTGCTGTCCTCAACCAGGATCTCAGCAATCCCTGCCTCCATTACCTGTGTGCGTAATGGGTCCGGGGTCAAACGACCTCCACTCATCACTGTCAAACGCTCCCTAAAACACTTCAATGAGCAAGACTTTCTGATCGACCTGGCCCGAGTATCCTGGAAGGATATTGACCTCATCCCGTCAGTAGAGGATGTCTGGTTGCTCTTCAAAAGTGCTTTCCTCACCATCTTAAATAAGCATGCCCCATTCAAAAAATGCAGAACTAAGAACAGATATAACCCTTGGTTCACCCCAGACTTGTCTGCCCTTGACCAACACAAAAATATCCTGTGGCATTCTGCATTAGCGTCAAATAGCCCCTGCGATATGCAACTTTTCAGGGAAGTCAGAAACCATTATACACAGTCAGTTAGGAAAGCCAAGGCTAGCTTTTCAAACAGACATTTGTATCCTGTAGCACTAATTCCAAAAACTTTTGGGACATTGTAAAGTCCATGGAGAATAAGAGCACCTCATCCCAGGCCCATTGCACTGTCACCACCAATAAATCTACGATAATCACTAGTTTCAATAAGCCTTTTCTACGGCTGGCCATGCTTTCCACCTGGCTACCCCTACCCCGGCCAACATCTCAGCACCCACTGCAGCAACTTGCCCAAGCCCCCCCACCCCCCCGCTTCTCCTTCACCCAAATCCAGACAGCTGATGTTCTGAAAATCAGGATCCCTACAAATCAGCTTGGCTAGAGAATCTGGATCCTCTCTTTCTAAAATTATCCACCGAAATCGTTGCAACCCCTATTACTAGCTTATTCAACCTCTCTTTCGTATTGTCTTAGATCCCGAAAGATTGGAACGCTGCCATGGTCATCCCCCTCTTCCGACTCTGTCAATCACTCTTGCTGCAAGTCGCTCTTGCTGCTGGTGATTCTCTGATCCACCTCTACGCAGACAACACCATTCTGTATACATCTGGCCCTTCTTTGGACACTGTGCTATCAAACCTCCAAACGAGCTTCAACGCCATACAACACTCCTTCCGTGGACTCCAACTGCTTTTAAATGCTAGTAAAACTAAGTGCATGCTCTTCAACCGTTTGCTGCCCGCACCCTCCTGCCCAACAGGCATCACTACTCTGGACGGTTCTGACTTAGCCTTTTTTGGATAGGGGGCAGTATTTTCACGTCCGGATGAAAAGCGTGCCCAAAGTAAATTGCCTGTTACTCAGGCCCAGAAGCTAGGATATGCATATAATTGGTCGATTTGGATAGAAAACACTCTAAAGTTCCTGAAATTGTTAAACTTATGTCCATGAGTTTAACAGAACTGACATGGCAGGTGAAACCCCGATGACAAACCACCGCCCCTCCAAAAGAAATCAGCCTACCACTATTTTCAATGGCTGTCACTTTTATATAAGGCGAAATCCTCCCAGATTGCAGTTCCTAGGGCTTCCACTCGATGTCAGTCTTTAGAAAGAGTTTCAGGCTGTTTTTTTGGAAAAATGAGCTGGAAGTTGTAGTTTTTCCAAGTGGCTCCCATTTTGGCTGTAGTGTTTCCAAGCGTGTGGAAGAGAGCGCGTTCTTTGGTATTTTTCTCCGGTAAAGACAATAACGAATCTCCGTCTTAAATTGTATAGTTTATTTATGTATTGGGGTACCTAAGGTTTGATTATAAACGTTGTTTGACTTGTTTGGAAAAGTTTATTAGTAACGTTCGGGATTCATTTTGTATGCATTTTGATGGAGGGAAACTGGGTGGATTATTGACTGAAGCGCGCCAGCTAAACTGAGTTTTTATGGATATACAGTGCCTTGCGAAAGTATTCGCCCCCCTTGAACTTTGCGACCTTTTGCCACATTTCAGGCTTCAAACATAAAGATATAAAACTGTATTTTTTTGTGAAGAATCAACATCAAGTGGGACACAATCATGAAGGGGAACGACATTTATTGGATTTTTCAAACTTTTCTAACAAATCAAAAAATGAAAAATTGGGAGTGCAAAATTATTCAGCCCCTTTACTTTCAGTGCAGCAAACTCTCTCCAGAAGTTCAGTGAGGATCTCTGAATGATCCAATGTTGACCTAAATTACTAATGATGATAAATACAATCCACCTGTGTGTAATCAAGTCTCCGTATAAATGCACCTGCACTGTGATAGTCTCAGAGGTCCGTTAAAAGCGCAGAGAGCATCATGAAGAACAAGGAACACACCAGGCAGGTCTGAGATACTGTTGTGAAGAAGTTTAAAGCCGGATTTGGATACAAAAACATTTCCCAAGCTTTAAACATCCCAAGGAGCACTGTGCAAGCGATAATATTGAAATGGAAGGAGTATCAGACCACTGCAAATCTACCAAGACCTGGCCGTCCCTCTAAACTTTCAGCTCATACAAGGAGAAGACTGATCAGAGATGCAGCCAAGAGGCCCATGATCACTCTGGATGAACTGCAGAGATCTACAGCTGAGGTGGGAGACTCTGTCCATAGGACAACAATCAGTCGTATATTGCACAAATCTGGCCTTTATGGAAGAGTGGCAAGAAGAAAGCAATTTCTTAAAGATATCCATAAAAAGTGTTGTTTAAAGTTTGCCACAAGCCACCTGGGAGACACACCAAACATGTGGAAGAAGGTGCTCTGGTCAGATGAAACCAAAATTGAACTTTTTGGCAACAATGCAAAACATTATGTTTGGCGTAAAAGCAACACAGCTGAACACACCATCCCCACTGTCAAACATGGTGGTGGCAGCATCATGGTTTGGGCCTGCTTTTCTTCAGCAGGGACAGGGAAGATGGTTAAAATTGATGGGAAGATGGATGGAGCCAAATACAGGACCATTCTGGAAGAAAACCTGATGGAGTCTGCAAAAGACCTGAGACTGGGACGGAGATTTGTCTTCCAACAAGACAATGATCCAAAACATAAAGCAAAATCTACAATGGAATGGTTCAAAAATAAACATATCCAGGTGTAAGAATGGCCAAGTCAAAGTCCAGACCTGAATCCAATCGAGAATCTGTGGAAAGAACTGAAAACTGCTGTTCACAAATGCTCTCCATCCAACCTCACTGAGCTTGAGCTGTTTTGCAAGGAGGAATGGGAAAAAATGTCAGTCTCTCGATGTGCAAAACTGATAGAGACATACCCCAAGCGACTTACAGCTGTAATCTCAGCAAAAGGTGGCGCTACAAAGTATTTAACTTAAGGGGGCTGAATAATTTTGCACGCCCAATTTTTCAGTTTTTGATTTGTTAAAAAAGTTTGAAATATCCAATAAATGTCGTTCCACTTCATGATTGTGTCCCACTTGTTGTTGATTCTTCACAAAAAAAATACAGTTTTATATCTTTATGTTTGAAGCCTGAAATGTGGCAAAAGGTTGCAAAGTTCAAGGGGGCCGAATACTTTCGCAAGGCACTGTAAAGAAGGACATTATCGAACATAAGGACCATTTGTGATGTATCTGGGACCTTTGGAGTGCCAACAGAAGAAGATCATAAAAGGTAAGGCATTTATTATATCGCTATTTCTGACTTTCGTGGCGCACCTGCCTGGTTGAAATATGTTTTTCATGCTTTTGTATGAGGGAGTCCTCAGATAATCACGTTGTGCTTTCACCGTAAAGTATTTTTTAAATCTGACACAGCGGCTGGATTAACAGGAAGTTAAGCTTTATTTTTATGTATTACACTTGTGATTTTATGAAAGTTAAATATTTATAATTCTGTAGTTTGAATTTCGCGCTCTGCAATTTCACCGGATGCTATCGTCCCACCTACCGATGAGAAGTTTTAAAATATGTGGACAACTATAAATACCTAGGTGTCTTGTTAGACTGTAAACTCTCCTTCCAGACTCATATTAAACATCTCCAATCCAAAATTAAATCAAGAATTGGCTTCCTATTTCAAAACAAAGCATCCTTCACTCAT
This sequence comes from Oncorhynchus mykiss, assembly GCF_013265735.2. Taxonomy (NCBI): domain Eukaryota; kingdom Metazoa; phylum Chordata; class Actinopteri; order Salmoniformes; family Salmonidae; genus Oncorhynchus; species Oncorhynchus mykiss. The sequence continues at coordinate 76,333,725 of NC_048573.1, forward strand.
GCTGCCAAACATACCCTTGTAAAACTGACTATCCTACTGATCCTCGACTTTGGCGATGTCATTTACAAAATAGCCTCCAACCACTAGTCAGCAAACTGCAGTCTGTCACAGTGCCATCTGTTTTGTCATCAAAGCCCCATATACCACCCACCACTGCGACCTGTACGCTCTAGTCGGCTGGCCCTCACTACACATATTCATTGCCAAACCCACTGGCTCCAGGTCATCTATAAGTCTTTGCTAGGTAAAGCACCGCCTTATCTTAGCTCACTGGTCACCATAGCAACACCCACCCATGGTACGTGCTCCAGCAGGTATATATCACTGGTCATCCCCAAAGCCAACACTTCCATTGGCCACCTTTCCTTCCAGTTCTCTGCTGCCAATGACAGGAAAGAATTGCAAAAATCTCTGAAGCTGGGGTGTTATATCTCCCTCTCTAACTTTAAGCATCAGCTGTCAGAGCAGCTTACCGATCACTGTACCTGTACATAGCAAATCTGTAAGTAGCACACCCAAATACCTCATCCCCATATTATTATTTACCCTCTTGCTCTTTTGCACACCAGTATTTCTACTTGCACATCGTCATCTGCAAGTCTATCACTCCAGTGTTAATTTGCTAAATTGTAATTACTTCGCTACTATGGCCTATTTATTGCCTTACCTTCTTACTCCATTTGCACACACTGTCTATAGATTTTTCTATTTTGTTATTGACTGTACTTTTGTTTATTCCAATTGTAACTCTGTGTTGTTTTTTGTTGCACTGCTTTGCTTGATCTTGGCAGTTGTAAATGAGAACGTGTTCTCAACTGGCCGACCTGGTTGAATAAAGGTAAAAAAAAAATATATATATATATATATATATATATATACATATATCATGTCACCGTGTGGAACTGTGGGTCAATTAACCTTGTCGAAGTGGGCGCCCTGATCTGGGGGTAGTGTACTCTTATAGAACTGTGCCATGCCAGGGGATGGCCTGGTTAATATAGCACTGTGCCATGCCAGGGGATGGTCTGATCTGGGGGTAGTGTACTCTTATAGAACTGTGCCATGCCAGGGGATGGCCTGGTTAATATAGCACTGTGCCATGCCAGGGGATGGTCTGATCTGGGGGTAGTGTACTCTTATAGAACTGTGCCATGCCAGGGGATGGCCTGTGTGGAAAATTAAGTTGCTTACATTCCCCTCTTTGTAGCAGTTAGCAAATAGTGTCCCTGGATTGTCCTTTAGGAGCATTACAGTACCAATTGGACGTTAAAAATAACATTGCACAATTTTGGTAACATTTTTATTTGTATTGAAGGTTTTGATATAGAGGGTTGTATCCTGTATAAATCCATGTTTATCTACATGTAACAAACTCTAATTTCTCTCTTTCTCTTTATTTCTCTCAGGAGACCATGGGTTCATGACCTCTCTCTTTCTCTTTATTTCTCTCAGGAGACCATGGGTTCATGACCTCTCTCTTTCTCTTTATTTCTCTCAGGAGACCATGGGTTCTTGACCTCTCTCTTTCTCCTTCTTTCTCTTTCTTTATTTCTCTCAGGAGACCATGGGTTCTTGACCTCTCTCTTTCTCTTTATTTCTCTCAGGAGACCATGGGTTCATGACCTCTCTTTCTCCTTCTTTCTCTTTCTTTATTTCTCTCAGGAGACCATGGGTTCATGACCTCTCTTTCTCCTTCTTTCTCTTTCTTTATTTCTCTCAGGAGACCATGGGTTCTTGACCTCTCTCTTTCTCTCTTTCTCTTTATTTCTCTCAGGAGACCATGGGTTCATGACCTCTCTTTCTCTCGCCCTTTCTCCTTCTCTCTCTTTCTCTCTTTCTCTTTATTTCTCTCAGGAGACCATGGGTTCATGACCTCTCTTTCTCCTTCTTTCTCTTTCTTTATTTCTCTCAGGAGACCATGGGTTCATGACCTCTCTTTCTCCTTCTTTCTCTTTCTTTATTTCTCTCAGGAGACCATGGGTTCTTGACCTCTCTCTTTCTCTCTTTCTCTTTATTTCTCTCAGGAGACCATGGGTTCATGACCTCTCTTTCTCCTTCTTTCTCTTTCTTTATTTCTCTCAGGAGACCATGGGTTCATGACCTCTCTTTCTCCTTCTTTCTCTATTTCTCTCAGGAGACCATGGGTTCATGACCTCTCTTTCTCCTTCTCTCTTTCTCTTTATTTCTCCCAGGAGACCATGGGTTCATGACCTCTCTCACTCTCTTTCTTGCTCTTTCTCCTTCTCTCCCCCTTTCTCTCGCTCTTTCTCCTTCTCTCCCCCTTTCTCTCGCTCTTTCTCCTTCTCCTTCTCTCCCCCTTTCTCTCTCTCTTTCTTTCTCTCTCTCTATCCCTCCCCCTCCATTCTGTCTCCTTTCCTTTCTCTTCCCTCTAATCTATTTTTCTCCCTCCTCTCTCTCCAACCTCCACCTCTCTCCACTTTCCTACCTCCACAGACAGGATATTGCAGAATAGATAGTGTATGCATCAAGGGTATTGGCGCATAAATCCATACATTTCATTCAAGGCAAAAAAGTTGGTGATAGAGCTGCAATGGGTAAACTGGCGAAAGACAAACCAGGTTACAGTCCAACCCTTTTTATGCAAATAAATTGCTTTTCGGTAAAAAAAAAAAAAAAAATCTATGACAGACCTCATGGAAACATACAAAACAAAACACGCTAGATAAGGTGGGACCTTTTTGTGTTGGTAAAATTAATTATGCGAGAAATGTCAGTGGAAACGCTTTTATGCACAAATGTTGATATAATAACCAACATATCGAAGTAAACTTCGAGTCACGTGATGATGACGTGCGGTCCTCTCACTACGATTTGTCGGGAATCCATGCAGTTTATTAGGCGACATAAATCATGAGGAACTTCACAGGATGGCGAAAGTGTAATGTGAAGAGCTTGATGCTCCTTTACAATAAATATCAAAGGTCTTATTGTGGTGATAATCGATGCTTGGCTGCCGTTTGTTTTTTATTTGTCAATCTTGCTCTTTTTGTTCATAATAATCTCATGTCGCCTATACGTGCGCTCTAGCCAGCAGCGCGTAGATACGGACGGTGTCTGCCCTGTGTGTTGGCTAGAACGCACGTACCACTACCAGAGTGGGCAGGCTTGCTATATAATATAACGCAACATTGTTCAGTTATAAAACTATCAGTATAGGTGAAAATGCAATGAAAACCCATTTCACTTGTTGTTTTATTTGGCACATGAGAATTGAACCTCAAAATGTATGGTATGTGTACTACGTCATCACGCACAGCCTTTAATCTGCAACAAGTCAATTTGACGAAAACACATCTCTGGTGGGGGAAAATGCGCTTTTCGTTTTAATGCGAATTTTTGAATATTCCTATGAAAATGTGTCTCCAATTAGATGGAAACCGGACAGACATCCACTCACAGGCAGACAGACAGATATATAAACTCACATACAGGCAGACAGGCAAACTCTAAACTCAACCCTAAACCTAACCCTAGTGTAGCCGATGTGAAGATGTGTAAGATGCTTCGAGGGTGACTGTTGACGTGTGCAGAGCGTCCCTGGTTCACGCCCGGGTCGGGGCGAGGGGACGGATGTAAAGTCTATACTGTTACACTAGCTTTATGTCCACATCCCAGCTCAACCCTAACTTTACATCTTGACTCAGCTCTTGGAGTTAGGGTTGATGTGGACAACGTGGTAGTGTTAGTGGTGAGCCGGGATGTGGACTCAGCTCTTGGAGTTGGGGTTGATGTGGACAACATGTTAGTGTTAGTGGTGAGCCGGGATGTGGACTCAGCTCTTGGAGTTGGGGTTGATGTGGACAACATGTTAGTGTTAGTGGTGAGCCGGGATGTGGACTCAGCTCTTGGAGTTGGGGTTGATGTGGACAACATGTTAGTGTTAGTGGTGAGCCGGGATGTGGACTCAGCTCTTGGAGTTGGGGTTGATGTGGACAACATGTTAGCTCACCTAGTGGTGAGCCGGTTGGTTTCTATGAAGTTAAAGGTTGAGGTTTAGGGTTGAGCCGGCATATGTGGACTCAACTCTTGACATAACCCTAACCTTAATCCAATTAACAATGAATGAATTTGTCCCTGCCCACTACATGTCAGAAAGATAGACCTCACTTGAACCCTGACTTATAGTTAGAGCTCTGCTACTCAACCCGAGCCCCACCTGCCCCAACATTATACATCGAATTAGGGCCTCTTTTTTTCCATCAATACCTGGAGTACGGGCAGGGCTTGGGTATCATTAAATTGATCACTAACATTTTGAAGCTGAGCCATTTGCTCGTCCTCTGCTGCTGCAAGGTACAGTCATATAGGACTAAGATCATAACATGCATGGTGTTAGACTGACAAAAAAAAACTATTTAACTGCTCTCTCGTCTCGTGATTGAGTAGAGCAAGCCCAGAGCCGTTGCTGTGGATACTCACCGACTCAGAGCCATCTTGAGAAGATTGCATGCAGAGTGAGCTGCGCTCAGGAAGCGAGTGACAGACCGAAAGGAGAAGCTAATGGATTTACTAACGGAGGAAGTTATTTCAGATTTCGGGCCGGGCTTTAAATTTGACAGAAGCAATCAGGCCTTGGTTGGGTAGGGCCTGAACGTCACACGCATGGGTAGGGCTCGGGCATCAAATTAATGCCCGTGCAGGGCTCTACCTAGAGTTGATGTGCTTTTGCGTGGCATCGGCAGAACGGTTCAGCCAAGATGTGGAGAGGAAGCGAGGGTTAGGTCAGAGTCAGGGTTGGGGTCAGGGTTAGGTTAGAGTCAGGGTTGGGGTCAGGGTTAGGTTAGAGTCAGGGTTAGGGTCAGGGTTAGGGTTAGGGTCAGGGTTGGGGTCAGGTTAGGGTCAGGGTCAGGGTCGAGCTGGGATGTAGTAATGAAGTTGGAGTTAGGGTTGGGGTCAGGGTTGGGGTCAGGGTTAGGGTCAGGGTCAGGTTAGAGTCAGGGTTGGGGTCGGGGTTGAGCTGGGATGTAGACATGAAGTTGGAGTTAGGGTCAGGGTCAGGTTAGAGTCAGGGTCAGGGTTAGGGTCAGGGTCAGCTTAGAGTCAGAGTTAGGGTCAGGGTTAGGGTCATGGTCAGCTTAGAGTCAGAGTTAGGGTCAGGGTTAGAGTTAGGGCCTCAACCGTAGACATAACCCCAACCTTAATCGAATGTACAGTGAATGAATTTCTTCCATAGAAAATAATGACCTATAGCTCTCACATACTCATGACACACCCGTTTGACTGCGATTGAGGTAGCTAACCGTCCTTGCACACAACCAGTCGTGCATGACCTTCTAGGGATGCCCTGTTGAGGTTCAGCTTCCTGTGGCAACAGGAAGTGTCTCTCCCTGCAGTTACACAAAAACACTGGCTTCCATATCCTCTGTAGAACGGTCAAATGTTAAATGTAAAGACTTGAAACTCAGGGCATTGTTAAAGAATGTCCCCAGTACATTGACATATTTGTGACCAGGGGACCTGGCATGAGAAATGTTGTGATCAATCAACGCTAAAAGCATTTTTTGACCTCCATTCGGACACAATCGTCTTGCAGTTCTAGAAACGGAGAGCCTTGTTGCTAAGAGCATTGTGTATTCTTGAATGAATTCTGAAGAGGATATTGGTCCCATCCAATCTAAAAATAAAATGAACTTGAAACAGTCTTTCTGCCTGTATGTCTATCAGACTGTCTGACTACAAGAAGTGACTTAATTGGGGGTCATATGGGCGGTTTCGAAAGGACACTTTTAAAAAAAAATCTTCCGGCCTGAAATATTTGAAGTCAATCAACCCAGGAGCATTTTTTTTGACCTCCCATTGGACAAAATGGGCTTGCAGTTCTAGAAACTAAGACGCTTGTTATGAATTCTGAAGAGGATATTGGTCACATTTATTTTCGATTGACTTGAAACCGTCTGTCTGTTTGTCTGCCCGTCTTCTTATCCAAGAGCTTTGTTGTGAATTCTAAAGAGTGAATTTTAGTCGATTTAATTGTATTAAACAGTTAAATGTCAGCTCCGTAATTTAACCAAATTGGATGTTTTTATGTGTGAGATTAACAAAAAACTAGTAATGCTGCATACTCAAAGAAAAGGTTAAAATCTCACCTTTCTGGTAAAAATAGTTATTGTCACGCCCTGGTCTTTATATTTTGTGTTTTCTTTATTATTTTGGTCAGGCCAGGGTGTGACATGTGTTTTGTCTTGGGGTTTTTCGTACGTATTGGGTTTGTGGCTTAGTAGGGGTATCTAGTATTAGACAAAGACAACAAATTGGTTATAGGGTACAGATCTTTCTAGGCTGTCTGGAGTGGTTCTCAATCAGAAGCAGGTGTTTATCGTTGTCTCTGATTGGGAACCATATTTAGGCAGCCATATTCTTTGAGTGTTTCGTGGGTGATTGTTCCTGTCTCTGTGTTTGTTTTGCACCAGTATAGGCTGTTAGGTTTTCGTGTTACGTTTCTTATTTTTGTATTGTTCGTTTTTCATCATTATTAAACATGTATGAAAATTACCACGCTGCATTTTGGTCCGACTCTCCGTCGACACAAGAAAACCGTAACAGTTATTCACTGCTGAGGTGTAGTCACTTTTGAGAACACAAGTACACAGTAACCGTAAGGTTGCAGGTTCAAATCCCCGAGCTGACAAGGTAAAAATCTGTCGTTCTGCCCCCCGAGCAAGGCAGTTAAACCCACTGTTCCCTGGGCGCCAAAGATGTGGATGTCGATTAAGGCAGCCCCCCGCACCTCTGATTCAGAGTGGTTGGGTTAAATGCGGAAGACACATTTCAGTTGAATGCATTCAGTTGTGCAACTGACTAGTTATCCCCTTTCCCTTAGTTTTGGGGCGGCAGGGTAGCCTAGTGGTTTGAGTTTTGGACTAGTAATTTACTAGAATAAACTAGAATTTCTTTCCTTCTTAATATTGCATAAGCAAATTATAAAACTATAAGATTTCACTTTCCTTATAACTGTAAAATACATATTTGTATGTTTAGTGTTAGAGAAAATGTGCATAGATTTCTAAAGGTCTCTCTTGATCAAAAATGTTTGAGATTCATCAATATAAATCGATTTTTGAATGTGATACCGTGATTGCTGTGAACATCTCCCAAAGCTCTAGCTTAACTTCCTGAACTCGTTAGGGGCCTTTCATCTTATATTCATATTGTCCGTCCATAACAAAGTGTTTTTAAAAATTTAAAATCTATAAATTATTTGAGATTCGTCAATATAAATTGATTTCTGAATGTGATACAGGGATATAATCACAAGCCCCTGCTGCGCCACGATGCAAGATTACAGGGATTTAAAAGGAGGCTCCAAGATGGCAGCTTGAACGCACGTTTCCTACCGAGCTCTGCATACCAACTTTTGAAAGATAGTGAAAAGTGTATTCTTTTGAACTACCAAACGAATACCTTGCTTGCTAAAAAACACCAGGTTATTGACGATTAAAGATTATATTTTCTAAAATGTCACAGCGCGCTGACAGAAAGCGAAATCTTATTGCTAACTCCTCAGCTAGTAATGCTCAGGCATCCTCCAATGTCGTTACTGTAACGATCGTCTGTGGTGGAAGAAGGTGAGGACCAAAGCACAGCGTGGTTTGTGTTCATGATGTATTTATTTAAACTCAGAACACGAAACAAAATAACAAAGAGAAAGAAACGAAACCAAAACAGTTCTGTAAAGGTGACGAAAAACACTAAACAGAAAATAATCACCCACCACAAAACACAGGTGGGAAAAGGCTACCTAAGTATGATTCTCAATCAGAGACAACGAACGACACCTGCCTCTGATTGAGGACCATACCAGGCCAGACACATAAACACAACATAGAAAAAAATATGACAGTTACACAGGAAGCAAATGCTTTGATTGACAACTGTCACAACTATACTGGTCTGACCGTGTCAGACGAGGACTTTCCTTCCTTGCCTAAGCAAACGTCCAGTTTTCAAGAAAGGCATGTTTCAACTGGGCCCAGATGCCGCTGCCAATAATGATGTTATGGCCACTCTTTTCCAGGCTCATCAATGCAAGGTCCGATGCCATAGAGAAAATGGTTGGCAACAACGCAATGAAAATCGAGGGCTTAAAAAAAAACAAAAAAAACAGTTGACTTTGCATGCACGGAAATCAAGGATGTTAAGAAGAAGGTTGCCCACGTCGAAAAGCGTGTCCGAAAAGGAGGAGGGAAAGATGGACTTGTGCCAAAGAAGAATCGAGGAACTCGAAAGCTACTCCTGACGACGGAATCTGAGACTGTATGGAGTTCCCGAAGCAGATGGGGGGAACGTGGGACAAAGAGACAATCAATGTCTGCCGGGCTATCCTACCTGTGGAGAAGGCTAAACTAGCAGGTGTTGTCCACACTGTACATCGCCTCAGCACGACAAGGCAGGGTGACTCCAAGCCCAGAGGTATCCTTCTCCAGTTCACATCCCAGATCTACAGGGATGCCACTTGGAAAGCAGACAGAGAAATCTACTTTCCTACTCGACAACAACCTGCGGTTTGTTGAAGACCTCTCGGAAGCAGACAGAGAAATCTACCTTCCTACGCGACAACAACCTGCGGTTTGCTGAAGACCTCTCGGAAGCAGACAGAGAAATCTACCTTCCTACTCGACAACAACCTGCGGTTTGCTGAAGACCTCTCGGAAGCAGACAGAGAAATCTACCTTCCAACTCGACAACAACCTGCGGTTTGCTGAAGACCTCTCGGAAGCAGACAGAGAAATCTACCTTCCTACGCGACAACAACCTGCGGTTTGCTGAAGACCTCTCGGAAGCAGACAGAGAAATATACCTTCCTACGCGACAACAACCTGCGGTTTGCTGAAGACCTCTCGGAAGCAGACAGAGATATCTACCTTCCTACGCGACAACAACCTGCGGTTTGCTGAAGACCTCTCGGAAGCAGACAGAGAAAGGAGAGAGAAACTGGCCAGCTGTGGAAAAAGCACGAAAAGAAAGGAAAGCGGCCTACTTCATCGGAGCGTGCACTTTTATCAAAGGATCCTGAATGAACCTTCCTCCTTGAGGACTGTCACAGACTGTGCCTGGTGGTCAACATAGGCTACCTTGATAGCTCACCACTGATGTGAGCAGATCTCACTCCTGGCTCTAAGGTGATTTGACCTCCGTTCTAACTGCACAGAACAACTGGAGTAATGGTTATTTCCTATTTTATTTGTTCTCTCACTTCTGATATTTTTACCTGCAGTGTAGGAAGTGAGCAAGCTCTTTGTTGTTTCTTGTTCTGGCAGTTAGCTTTGTTCTGCTAAACTATTCTCACTCAATCATTTATATCTATCTATATGGTATGCAACGCTGGTTTCCTTTCATTTGCGATTGTCGTTTAGCTCATAGTACTTTTGTTCTATATTCCACTTTGTCGTTGTCTGTAGTTTCACTCAATGCTAGGGGGTTAAGAAATAATTTTAAGCGCAAAAGCATTATTTTTATTTGCCAAAACAGCTTAAAACAGATTATTTATTTTTTTTTCCCCAAGAGTCTCATTCAGTTGCTGCCGACGTCAACTTCTGGAGATCTCAGTGGGGTAATGCTGTATGGCTTGTGGAAGCCAAGATGGCGTCGCTGTGAGAGGGAGTGTCTTCTCGCTCTTCAAAGCAACATAGAGGGTTAGGTGGTTAACAGTCTAATATTGGCTATTAATGTTGAAAGAAAATAACTATAACTTGTTTTAGGGACATAGGATAAGTTTAGAGTTAAGTCTGACAATCTTGATGGTTGTACAGTCGTCCCAAATAAAACTGTGAAGGACCTCGGCGTTACTCTGGACCCTGATCTCTCTTTTGAAGAACATATCAAGACTGTTTCAAGGACAGATTTTTTCCATCTACGTAACATTGCAAAAATCAGAAACTTTCAGTCCAAAAATGATGCAGAAAAATTTATCTATGCTTTTGTTACTTCTAGGTTAGACTACTGCAATGCTCTACTTTCCGGGTACCCAGATAAAGCACTAAATAAACTTCAGTTAGTGCTAAATACGGCTGCTAGAATCCTGACTAGAACCAAAAAATGGATCATATTACTCTAGTTCTAGCCTCTCTACTCTGGCTTCCTGTTAAGGCAAGGGCTGATTTCAAGGTTTTACTGCTAACCTACAAAGCATTTCATGGGCTTGCTCCTACCTATCTTTCCGATTTGGTCCTGCCGTACATAACTACACATACGCTACGGTCACAAGACGCAGGCCTCCTAATTGTCCCTAGAATTTCTAAGCAAACAGCTGGAGGCAGGGCTTTCTCCTATAGAGCTCCATTTTTATGGAATGGTCTGCCTACCCATGTGAGACGCAAACTCGGTCTCAACCTTTTTTACGTACCTAGGAAGGGTGTGTCACTTGAGTGGGTTGAGTCATTGACTTGATCTTCCTGTCTGGGTTGACGCCCCCCCTTGGGTTGTGCCGTGGCGGAGATCTTTGTGGGATATACTCGGCCTTGTCTCAGGATGGTAAGTTGGTGGTTGAAGATATCCCTCTAGTGGTGTGGGGGCTGTGCTTTGGCAAAGTGGGTGGGGTTATATCCTACCTGTTTGGCCCTGTCCGGGGGTATCATTGGATGGAGCCACAGTGTCTCCTGGCCCCTCCTGTCTCAGCCTCCAGTATTTATGCTGCAGTAATTTGTGTCGGGGGGCTAGGTTCAGTTTGTTATATCTGGAGTACTTCTCCTGTCTTATCCGGTGTCCTGTGTGAATTTAAATATGCTCTCTCTAATTCTCTCTTTCTCTCTTTCGGAGGACCCTAGGACCATGCCTCAGGACTACCTGGCATGATGACTCCTTGCTGTCCCCAGTCAACCTGGCCGTGCTGCTGCTCCAGTTTCAACTGTTCTGCCTGCGGCTATGGAACCCTGACCTGTTCACCGGATGTGCTACCTGTCCCAGACCTGCTGTTTTCAACTCTCTAGAGACAGCAGGAGTGGTAGAGATACTCCTAATGATCGGCTATGAAAAGCCAACTGACATTTACTCCTGAGGCGCTGACTTGCTGCACCCTCGACAACTACTGTGATTATTATTATTTGACCATGCTGGTCATTTATGAACATTTGAACATCTTGGCCATGTTCTGTTATAATCTCCACCCGGCACAGCCAGAAGAGGACCGGCTACCCCTCATAGCCTGGTTCCTCTCTAGGTTTCTTCCTAGGTTTTGGCCTTTCTAGGGAGTTTTTCCTAGCCAGCGTGCTTCTACACCTGCATTGCTTGCTGTTTGGGGTTTTAGGCTGGGTTTCTGTACAGCACTTTGAGATATCAGCTGATGTAAGAAGGGCTATATATATACATTTGATTTGATTGGAGTTTTTGTCAAGTTGAATGGTAAGAACACGACAGAAAGACAATAGTAGATGAAATATCCAAGTCTCACCTTAAGACGGCAGACATGCTAGCTAGCCACAACGAGAACCAGAGCAGCATGGATACACAAGAAGCCGCAAACTCAAGCAAGAGAAAGAACAAACCTGACCAGAATGAAATCCTTGCAACCTCTTTACCTCAGACCCCAATTAAAAATCCACTGGTGAAAAAAGTAGAAGATGACATTTCAATTATCTTTTCTCTGCAATCCAGTCCCTGTCTACTAAACAAGACGCTCTCCAAAGTGTCCATCATAGGCTACCAAAGAAACATCAAAGAAGATCGATCATTTGTCAGAAACTGTCAGTCAGCTACACAAAATTGTGAGCGAGTGTCACGCCCTGACCTGAGATATCTCTGTTTTCTTTATATTTTGTTTAGGTCAAGGTGTGACTAGGGTGGGTACGCTTGTTTTGTATTGTCTAGGGTTTTTGTATGTCTAGGGTTTTTGTATATCTAGGGTTTTTGTATATCTAGGGTTTTTGTATGTCTAGGGTTTTGGTATGTCTAGGGTCTTGGTATGTCTAAGGTTTTTGTAATTCTATGTTGGCCTGAATTGGTTCCCAATCAGAGACAGCTGTTTATCGTTATCTCTGATTGGAGATCATATTTAGGTAGCCATTTTCCTTTGGTGTTTGTGGGATCTTGTTCTATGTTTAGTTGCCTGTCTGCACTATTCGTATAGCGTCACGGTGCTAGTTTGTTTTTGTTTAGCTGAGATTCGGGTTTTATTAAAAACATGTGGAACTCTACTCACGCTGCGCCTTGGTCTCATCTTTACAACGAACGTGACAGCGAGAACAAGGAAAATAACATTCCTAGAGAATGAGTTGAAGAAAATGCAATCCCAAAAATAATGAGCTGTGTGAGAATGTAGCTGAACTTCAAAGGTACTGTCGCAGGTGGAATCTGAAAAACCAAGGTGTACAATAGGCAGAGGGAGAGGATATTAGAGAAGTAGTCATTAATATCCTGGGAAAGGTGGCACCGTGCATCAAAGACAGTCTAAGAGACGTGATTGATGTGGTACATCGACTTGGGAAACGAAGATCTGATGGAGCCCCTCGCAATGTCATCTTGCACTTATATGCGCCATTACAGGGACATCGTCTGGAGAATGGCCAAGGGGAATACGTTTCTGGATGAGAAGAAGCTCCGCATCAAAGAAGCTCTGATACCGCAGGATCAGGCTGCCAGGGAGAAACTGTGGACGCTTATACAGAAGGCACGACAAGAGGGAAAGAAGGCTGGGTTCAAGGGCCCACACGCGTTTATCGAAGGAAGAATGATTACTGGGTAACTCTGTTGACATGAACCAAACTGGAACTGTGAGTACTGCCATGAGTACAGTTAATGTACTGCCAATTATACCTGTACCGTTCGAACTACAACTGATGAACACTTGCCAACTAAAAAAAAGGAAGTAAATAGATTTGTTATACTGTTAACCAGTAAGCTGAGCTTAGTTTTCCGTCGGAGTAATCCTCTCAAGGTTCACTGTTTGTTTATTGTTCACATTACTACTTGTATTATCTAATTTGTGTTTTTTGTTTTTCAATTCACTCAATATCCCTAGTCTGAATGCTAGGGGTTTGAGAAATCTTACAAAAAAAGAAGGCTTTATTTTTATATTGTAAACGCAGTAACGCAAATTTGGTCCTTTTTCAGGAAACTCATTCGGGTGAAATTGATTTGAAATTTTTGGAAAGCACAATGGGGAGATGTGGCCTGTTTCAGTCATGGATCAAATCATTCTGCTGGTGTGTTGACACTTATTCACAAGTTTAAAGGTGACGTTCTAGAATCCACATCATCACAGTTTAAAGGTGACGTTCTAGAATCCACATCTTCACAGTTTAAAGGTGACGTTCTAGAATCCACATCTTCACAGTTTAAAGGGGAGACGTTCTAGAATCCACATCTTCACAAGAGGGCAGATGGGTCATAGTAACTGTTAAACTTGACAATGCTATTTTCATCATCTGTAATGTACAGTGCCTTGCGAAAGTATTCGGCCCCCTTGAACTTTGCGACCTTTTGCCACATTTCAGGCTTCAAACATAAAGATATAAAACTGTATTTTTTTGTGAAGAATCAACAACAAGTGGGACACAATCATGAAGTGGAACGACATTTATTGGATATTTCAAACTTTTTTAACAAATCAAAAACTGAAAAATTGGGCGTGCAAAATGATTCCGCCCCCTTAAGTTAATACTTTGTAGCGCCACCTTTTGCTGCGATTACAGCTGTAAGTCGCTTGGGGTATGTCTCTATCAGTTTTGCACTAGAGACTGAATTTTTTTCCCATTCCTCCTTGCAAAACAGCTCGAGCTCAGTGAGGTTGGATGGAGAGCATTTGTGAACAGCAGTTTTCAGTTCTTTCCACAGATTCTCGATTGGATTCAGGTCTGGACTTTGACTTGGCCATTCTAACACCTGGATATGTTTATTTTTGAACCATTCCATTGTAGATTTTGCTTTATGTTTTGGATCATTGTCTTGTTGGAAGACAAATCTCCGTCCCAGTCTCAGGTCTTTTGCAGACTCCATCAGGTTTTCTTCCAGAATGGTCCTGTATTTGGCTCCATCCATCTTCTCATCAATTTTAACCATCTTCCCTGTCCCTGCTGAAGAAAAGCAGGCCCAAATCATGATGCTGCCACCACCATGTTTGACAGTGGGGATGGTGTGTTCAGCTGTGTTGCTTTTACGCCAAACATAACGTTTTGCATTGTTGCCAAAAAGTTACATTTTGGTTTCATCTGACCAGAGCACCTTCTTCCACATGTTTGGTGTGTCTCCCAGGTGGCTTGTGGCAAACTTTAAACGACACTTTTTATGGATATCTTTAAGAAATGGCTTTCTTCTTGCCACTCTTCCATAAAGGCCAGATTTGTGCAATATACGACTGATTGTTGTCCTATGGACAGAGTCTCCCACCTCAGCTGCACCTCAGCTGATCTCTGCAGTTCATCCAGAGTGATCATGGGCCTCTTGGCTGCATCTCTGATCAGTCTTCTCCTTGTATGAGCTGAAAGTTTAGAGGGACGGCCAGGTCTTGGTAGATTTGCAGTGGTCTGATACTCCTTCCATTTCAACATTATCGCTTGCACAGTGCTCCTTGGGATGTTTAAAGCTTGGGAAATCTTTTTGTATCCAAATCCGGCTTTAAACTTCTTCACAACAGTATCTCGGACCTGCCTGGTGTGTTCCTTGTTCTTCATGATGCTCTCTGCGCTTTTGACGGACCTCTGAGAGTATCACAGTGCAGGTGCATTTATACGGAGACTTGATTACACACAGGTGGATTGTATTTATCATCATTAGTCATTTAGGTCAACATTGGATCATTCAGAGATCCTCACTGAACTTCTGGAGAGAGTTTGCTGCACTGAAAGTAAAGGGGCTGAATAATTTTGCACGCCCAATTTTTCAGTTTTTGATTTGTTAAAAAAGTTTGAAATATCCAATAAACGTTGTTCCACTTCATGATTGTGTCCCACTTGTTGTTGATTCTTCACAAAAAAAATACAGTTTTATATCTTTATGTTTTAAGCCTGAAATGTGGCAAAAGGTCGCAAAGTTCAAGGGGGCCGAATACTTTCGCAAGGCACTGTATATGGACATAACTCACAAGCTCCTAATAAGACCCTTTTTTACCCAATTTACCAGGAAAGTACAGGATTTAAACAACAAATACTCTGAGGCTTTTCTAATTATTTCAGGTTCAGATTTTTAATGAAACACCTGGTGAATCTGCTGCCCTCAATAGCAACATCATTTTCTCCTAGAACGAGTCAAAGCCCTCAAAATAGCAATGTTATCACTACATCATGCAAGGATCTCTGTTTTGAGGATGCCTGGCGTTATTTCAAATCTGGATGGACCAATAAAACGATGTCACGTAAATCTTAGAATAGATTTATTCCTAATTTCCCCCTTTGTGTTTACAATTTGTTATAGATGTAGATCATCACTTGATTTCCCTGAGTTTACAAGCTACTAAAAAAAAAAAGGTACGAGGATAATTGGAAAAAAATGAACGACACACTTCTTAAAGATACTACTCTCCCTGAAAACATCAAATCGTTAGCTAAAGATATTTTTGCAAGAAAAGACGTGGGTCATGGAAGTAAGATGGGAATGTTTCATGTATAAAGTCCGAGTGGGAGCCATTAAACGCACCAAAGAGCTGATGCAATTAAAGAACCTCAGAGAAAAGGAGATGATGAGCAAGCTTGACAGTTTTCTAAAGAAAGATAATCTATCTGAAGAAGAGGAGTCTGTGTTCAAGTCTTTACAACTAGTTTTAGAACAGCTTTACACACATCTTGGAAAGGGTGCCTTTGTAAGGTCAAGAGCAAAATGTATTGAAGAGGGGGAAAGAAACACTAGTTACTTTTTTTTTTTTGCACTTGAAAAGAGAAACTACAAAAGAATCTAACTGCACTCAAAATGAACGATGTTTTATGCAAAGATCCCATTGCAACATCATCATTTGTCAATTCCTTTCATGAAAACCTTTACAGCTCTCAATTTCAGGAAGATGGTTGTCAAAGCTACATTTGCCACACTCAGAATTGTGTCCCTGTAATTGAGGATGATTTCCGCTCAGTTTGCGATTCACCTGTGTCAATTGGAGAAATTAGAGAGGCTCTGAATTCAATGAAAAGGGGAAATTACCTGGCCCTGATGGCCTGGCAGTTGTATTCTATAGAATAGGAGTTACTGGAAGACCCGATTTTCAATATGTTTCAATAATGCATAAAAAATAAAAATAAAATCTGAAAAATGGTCTCCACTATGAAACAGGGCCTTATTTCACTGATCCCGAAGCCTGATAAAGACCCTTCTCTCATTGACAATTGGAGACCAATTGTCATGTACTGTCATGTTGTCTTGTCTCTGTCCTTTCCCTTCACCCTGTCTCCCTCTGCTGGTCGTGTTAGGTTACCTTTTCTCCCCCGCTTTCCCCCAGCTGTCCCTTGTCTCCTCTAACTACCCATTCACCCCGTTCCCCACCTGTTCCCTTTTTCCCTCTGATTAGGTCCTTATATCTCTCTCTGTTTCTGCTCCTGTCCTTGTCGGATTCTTGTTTGTTTGTGTCATTCATGCCTGAACCAGACTGCCGTCATGTTTGCTGTAACCTTGTCCTGTCCTGTCGGAATCTGCCGGTCCATCTGAGCCTACCTATGTTTGGTAATTAAAGAAGCTCTGTTTAAGTTGATTCGCTTTTGGGTCCTCATTCACTCACCTTAACAGAAGAATCCGACCAAGAATGGACCCAGCGACTTCGGATCCTCTCCACTCAGCCGTCGGGATCCAGGGAGCGATGCTAGGCAGACACGAGCAGGAAGTGTCTGCTGCTCGACATGCCGTTGAGACCCTGGCCACCCAAGTCTCCAACCTCACAGAACAGGTTCACCATCTCTGCCTCGATCCACCGGCCACTTCCAGGGCTTTCGAATCTCCGGAGCCCAGAATCAATAACCCGCCGTGTTACTCTGGGGAGCCCACTGAATGCCGCTCGTTCCTCACCCAGTGTGATATTGTGTTTTCTCTCCAGCCCAACACTTACTCCAGGAGCACTGCTCGTGTCGCCTACGTCATATCTCTCCTTATTGGACGGGCTCGTGAGTGGGGCACGGCAATCTGGGAGGCAAGGGCTGAGTGTACTAACCAGTATCAAGACTTTAAGGAGGAGATGATACGGGTTTTTGATCAATCTGTTTTTGGGGAGGAGGCTTCCAGGGCCCTGTCTTCCCTATGTCAAGGCAATCGATCCATAACAGACTACTCTATTGAGTTTCGCACTCTTGCTGTCTCCAGTGGCTGGAACGAGCCGGCCTTGCTCGCTCGTCTTCTGGAGGGTTTCCGCGCAGAGGTAAAGGATGAGATTCTCTCCCGGGAGGTTCCTTCCAGCGTGGATTCCTTGATTGAACTCGCTATTCGCATTGAGCGACGGGTTGATCTTCGTCACCGAGCTCGTGGAAAGGAGCTCGCGCTCTCCGTCGCCTCCCTCTCCGCATCACTACCATCTTCCTCTGCCGGCTCGGGTGCTGAGCCCATGCAGCTGGGAGGTATCCGCATCTCGACTAAGGAGAGGGAACGGAGAATCACCAACCGCCTCTGTCTCTATTGCGGTTCCGCTGGTCATTTTGTCACTTCATGTCCAGTAAAAGGCCAGAGCTCGTCAGTAAGCGGAGGGCTACTGGTGAGCGCTACTACTCCTGTCTCTCCTTCAAGATCCTGCACTACCTTGTCGGTCCATCTACGCTGGACCGGTTCGTCAGCTTCCTGCAGTGCCTTAATAGACTCTGGGGCGGAGGGCTGTTTTATGGACGAGACCTGGGCTCGGGAACATGACATTCCTCTCAGACAGTTAAAGGAGCCCACGGCCTTGTTCGCCCTGGATGGTAGTCCTCTCCCCAGGATTCAGCATGAGACGCTACCTTTAACCCTCACTGTTTCTGGTAATCATAGTGAAACCATTTCTTTTTTAATTTTTCGTTCACCTTTTACACCTGTTGTTTTGGGCCATCCCTGGCTAGTTTGTCATAATCCTTCCATTAATTGGTCTAGTAATTCTATCCTCTCCTGGAACGTCTCTTGTCATGTGAAATGTTTAATGTCTGCTATCCCTCCTGTTTCCTCTGTCTCTTCTTCACAGGAGGAGCCTGGTGATTTGACAGGGGTGCCGGAGGAATATCACGATCTGCGCACGGTGTTCAGTCGGTCCAGGGCCACCTCTCTTCCTCCACACCGGTCGTATGATTGTAGTATTGATCTCCTTCCGGGAACCACCCCCCCCCGGGGTAGACTATACTCTCTGTCGGCTCCCGAACGTAAGGCTCTCGAAGATTATTTGTCTGTAGCTCTTGACGCCGGTACCATAGTCCCCTCCTCCTCTCCCGCCGGAGCGGGGTTTTTTTTTGTCAAGAAGAAGGACGGGTCTCTGCGCCCCTGCATAGATTATCGAGGGCTGAATGACATAACAGTGAAGAATCGTTATCCGCTTCCTCTTATGTCTTCAGCCTTCGAGATCCTGCAGGGAGCCAGGTTTTTCACTAAGTTGGACCTTCGTAACGCTTACCATCTCGTGCGCATCAGGGAGGGGGACGAGTGGAAGACGGCGTTTAACACTCCGTTAGGGCACTTTGAATACCGGGTTCTTCCTTTCGGCCTCGCTAACGCTCCAGCTGTCTTTCAGGCATTAGTCAATGATGTCCTGAGAGACATGCTGAACATCTTTGTTTTCGTTTACCTTGACGATATCCTGATTTTTTCACCGTCACTTCAGATTCATGTTCAGCACGTTCGACGTGTCTTCCAGCGCCTTTTAGAGAATTGTCTTTTTGTGAAGGCTGAGAAGTGCACTTTTCATGCCTCCTCCGTCACATTTCTCGGTTCTGTTATTTCCGCTGAAGGCATTAAGATGGATCCCGCTAAGGTCCAAGCTGTCATTGATTGGCCCGTCCCTAAGTCACGCGTCGAGCTGCAGCGCTTTCTCGGCTTCGCGAACTTCTATCGTCGTTTCATCCGTAATTTCGGTCAGGTGGCAGCTCCTCTCACAGCCCTTACTTCTGTCAAGACGTGCTTTAAGTGGTCCGTTTCCGCCCAGGGAGCTTTTGATCTCCTCAAGAATCGTTTTACATCCGCTCCTATCCTTGTTACACCTGACGTCTCTAGACAGTTCGTTGTCGAGGTTGACGCGTCAGAGGTGGGAGTGGGAGCCATCCTTTCTCAGCGCTCCCTCTCTGACGACAAGGTCCACCCATGCGCGTATTTTTCTCATCGCCTGTCGCCGTCGGAACGTAACTATGATGTGGGTAACCGCGAACTGCTCGCCATCCGGTTAGCCCTAGGCGAATGGCGACAGTGGTTGGAGGGGGCGACCGTTCCTTTTGTCGTTTGGACTGACCATAGGAACCTTGAGTACATCCGTTCTGCCAAACGACTTAATGCGCGTCAGGCGCGTTGGGCGCTGTTTTTCGCTCGTTTCGAGTTCGTGATTTCTTATCGTCCGGGCTCTAAGAACACCAAGCCTGATGCTTTGTCTCGTCTCTTCAGTTCCTCAGTAGCCTCCACTGACCCCGAGGGGATTCTCCCTGAGGGGCGTGTTGTCGGGTTGACTGTCTGGGGAATTGAGAGGCAGGTAAAGCAAGCGCTCACTCAAACTCCGTCGCCGCGCGCTTGTCCTAGGAACCTTCTTTTCGTTCCCGTTCCTACTCGTCTGGCCGTTCTTCAGTGGGCTCACTCTGCCAAGTTAGCCGGCCACCCTGGCGTTCGGGGTACGCTTGCTTCCATTCGCCAGCGTTTCTGGTGGCCCACCCGGGAGCATGACACGCGTCGTTTCGTGGCTGCTTGTTCGGTCTGCGCGCAGACTAAGTCCGGTAACTCTCCTCCTGCCGGCCGTCTCAGGCCGCTTCCTATTCCCTCTCGACCGTGGTCTCACATCGCCTTAGATTTTGTCACCGGACTGCCTTCGTCAGCGGGGAAGACTGTTATTCTTACGGTTGTCGATAGGTTCTCTAAGGCGGCTCATTTCATTCCCCTTGCTAAGCTTCCTTCTGCTAAAGAGACGGCACAAATCATCATCGAGAATGTTTTCAGAATTCATGGCCTTCCGTCAGACGTCGTTTCGGACAGAGGTCCGCAATTCACGTCTCAATTTTGGAGGGAGTTTTGCCGTTTGATTGGGGCTTCCGTCAGTCTCTCTTCCGGCTTTCACCCCCAGTCTAACGGTCAAGCAGAACGGGCCAATCAGACTATTGGTCGCATCTTACGCAGTCTTTCTTTTCGCAACCCTGCGTCTTGGTCAGAACAGCTCCCCTGGGCAGAATACGCCCACAACTCGCTTCCTTCGTCTGCGACCGGGCTATCTCCTTTTCAGAGTAGCCTCGGGTACCAGCCTCCGTTGTTCTCATCTCAGTTCGCCGAGTCCAGCGTCCCCTCCGCTCAGGCTTTTGTCCAACGTTGCGAGCGCACCTGGAAGAGGGTCAGGTCTGCACTTTGCCGTTATAGGGCGCAGACTGTGAGAGCTGCTAATAAGCGTAGAACGAAGAGCCCTAGATATTGTCGCGGTCAGAGAGTTTGGCTCTCCACTCAGAACCTTCCCCTTAAGACGGCTTCTCGCAAGTTGACCCCGCGGTTCATTGGTCCATTCTGTATCTCTCAGGTCATTAATCCTGTCGCAGTGCGACTTCTTCTTCCGCGATATCTTCGTCGCGTCCACCCGGTCTTCCATGTCTCCTGTGTTAAGCCCGTTCTTCGCGCCCCCGCTCGTCTCCCCCCCCCCCCCCCCCCCATCCTTGTCGAGGGCGCACCTATCTACAGGGTCCGTAAAATCTTGGACATGCGTCCTCGGGGCCGTGGTCATCAGTACCTAGTTGACTGGGAGGGGTACGGTCCTGAGGAGAGGAGTTGGGTTCCCTCTCGGGACGTGCTGGACCGTGCGCTGATTGATGATTTCCTCCGTTGCCGCCAGGTTTCCTCCTCGAGTGCGCCAGGAGGCGCTCGGTGAGTGGGGGGGTACTGTCATGTACTGTCATGTTGTCTTGTCTCTGTCCTTTCCCTTCACCCTGTCTCCCTCTGCTGGTCGTGTTAGGTTACCTTTTCTCCCCCGCTTTCCCCCAGCTGTCCCTTGTCTCCTCTAACTACCCATTCACCCCGTTCCCCACCTGTTCCCTTTTTCCCTCTGATTAGGTCCTTATATCTCTCTCTGTTTCTGCTCCTGTCCTTGTCGGATTCTTGTTTGTTTGTGTCATTCATGCCTGAACCAGACTGCCGTCATGTTTGCTGTAACCTTGTCCTGTCCTGTCGGAATCTGCCGGTCCATCTGAGCCTACCTATGTTTGGTAATTAAAGAAGCTCTGTTTAAGTTGATTCGCTTTTGGGTCCTCATTCACTCACCTTAACACCAATTACTTTATTAAATACTAATTACAAATTGATTGCTCTGCTTTATGCCAAAAGATTAAAGAAATAAATAGATACCATTTATAAATGAGACTCAAACAGGATTTATGAAGGGCCGTCACATAGGCTCTAACATTCGTTTAGTCTTGGACCTTATCGATTATTCAGATGTAATTGACTCAGATGCGGTTCTTATTTTTTGGACTTCTGTATAGCCTTATGACACAATTGAGCATGAATTTCTCTTCAGGTCTCTTAAACTTTTGGGATTCGTTGATAAAAATTATCAAATTAATTTGCATGTTTTACAAAGATATATATATATATATATATATATAAATAGTTCTGTATTACTAAACCTTAATACATCCAAAATATTCAGTATCAACAGAAGTGTACGACAGGGATGCCCAATTTCACCATTTTTATTCATTTTGGTTGTGGAACTTCTATCTCTAGATATTCTGAATAATGCATATCTGTATTGCTTAACCATATTTAACAAAGAAATCAACATTACCCAACTGGCTGATGATACTACTCTTTTCTTAAGAGACAAAGACCAGGTCACCCATGCCCTTAATGCTCTAACTGCATTTTCTATTGCATCAGGATTAAAACTGAATATTTCTAAATGTGAAATCTTATGTTCATTTGACTCTGATGATAAAGAAATAGAACATATTCCTGTAAAGGACTGTGTTAAATATTTAGGACTACATTAGGACTACATCTGTCAAAAAACCCCGTAGTCAGACATTTTGAATTTCTCTCCTAAAATGAAGAAAACCAAAAATATATGTAATACTTGTCTACAAATTATTTTTTACAAATTACTCTTTCTATACTTGGGAGAGTACTTCTGTCCAAGGCAGAGGGACTGTCTCGTTTTGTGTACTCCTCATTATCTTTGTGTAAATCCTGCTACTTGTAAAGAGATTAATAAGACCTTTCTTGACTTCATCTGGAAAAATAAGTCTCACAAACTAAAGAATTCAGTCCTTTCTAATAAAAGAGCTGAAGGAGGTCTGGAAGTGTTGGATGCTGTTGACATAAATAACACTTTCAAGATCAAGATCAATTCTAATTCAATATGTTATTTCATTCCAAAGAATGTGTTTAATAAGTTGGGAGGTCTTCAATTTTCACTGAAATGTCATTATATTCCTGAAAGATTACCTGCTTAAATTGGCTAGGTTTCACCAACAAAAATCTAGAATTGGCTTCCTATTTCGCAACAAAGCATCCTTCACTCATGCTGCCAATCATACCCTCGTAAAACTGACCATCCTACCGATCCTCGACTTTGGCGATGTCATTTACAAAATAGCCTCCAATACCCTACTCAACAAATTGGATGCAGTCTATCACAGTGCCATCCGTTTTGTCACCAAAGCCCCATATACTACCCACCATTGCGACCTGTACGCTCTCGTTGGCTGGCCCTCGCTTCATACTCGTCGCCAAACCCACTGGCTCCATGTCATCTACAAGACCCTGCTAGGTAAAGTCCCCCCTTATCTCAGCTCGCTGGTCACCATTGCATCTCCCACCTGTAGCACACGCTCCAGCAGGTATATCTCTCTAGTCACCCCCAAAACCAATTATTTCTTTGGCCGCCTCTCCTTCCAGTTCTCTGCTGCCAATGACTGGAACGAACTACAAAAATCTCTGAAACTGGAAACACTTATCTCCCTCACTAGCTTTAAGCACCAACTGTCAGAGCAGCTCACAGATTACTGCACCTGTACATAGCCCACCTATAATTTAGCCCAAACAACTACCTCTTTCCCTACTGTATTTAATTTATTTATTTTGCTCCTTTGCACCCCCATTATTTTTATTTCTACTTTGCACTTTCCCCCATTGCAAATCTACCATTCCAGTGTTTTACTTGCTATATTGTATTTACTTTGCCACCATGGCCTTTTTTGCCTTTACCTCCCTTCTCACCTCATTTGCTCACATCGTATATAGACTTGTTTATACTGTATTATTGACTGTATGTGTGTTTTACTCTGTGTCGTTGTATGTGTCGAACTGCTTTGCTTTATCTTGGCCAGGTCGCAATTGTAAATGATAACTTGTTCTCAACTTGCCTACCTGGTTACATAAAGGTGTTCTCAACTAGCCTACCTGGTTAAATAAAGGTGTTCTCAACTTGCCTACCTGGTTAAATAAAGGTGTTCTCAACTAGCCTACCTGGTTAAATAAAGGTGTTCTCAACTTGCCTACCTGGTTAAATAAAGGTGTTCTCAACTAGCCTACCTGGTTAAATAAAGGTGTTCTCAACTAGCCTACCTGGTTAAATAAAGGTGTTCTCAACTAGCCTACCTGGTTAAATAAAGGTGTTCTCAACTAGCCTACCTGGTTAAATAAAGGTGTTCTCAACTAGCCTACCTGGTTAAATAAAGGTGTTCTCAACTTGCCTACCTGGTTAAATAAAGGTGTTCTCAACTAGCCTACCTGGTTAAATAAAGGTGTTCTCAACTAGCCTACCTGGTTAAATAAAGGTGTTCTCAACTAGCCTACCTGGTTAAATAAAGGTGTTCTCAACTAGCCTACCTGGTTAAATAAAGGTGTTCTCAACTGGCCTACCTGGTTAAATAAAGGTGTTCTCAACTAGCCTACCTGGTTAAATAAAGGTGTTCTCAACTAGCCTACCTGGTTAAATAAAGGTGTTCTCAACTGGCCTACCTGGTTAAATAAAGGTGTTCTCAACTAGCCTACCTGGTTAAATAAAGGTGTTCTCAACTGGCCTACCTGGTTAAATAAAGGTGTTCTCAACTAGCCTACCTGGTTAAATAAAGGTGTTCTCAACTAGCCTACCTGGTTAAATAAAGGTGTTCTCAACTAGCCTACCTGGTTAAATAAAGGTGTTCTCAACTAGCCTACCTGGTTAAATAAAGGTGTTCTCAACTAGCCTACCTGGTTAAATAAAGGTGTTCTCAACTAGCCTACCTGGTTAAATAAAGGTGTTCTCAACTAGCCTACCTGGTTAAATAAAGGTGTTCTCAACTGGCCTACCTGGTTAAATAAAGGTGTTCTCAACTAGCCTACCTGGTTAAATAAAGGTGTTCTCAACTAGCCTACCTGGTTAAATAAAGGTGTTCTCAACTGGCCTACCTGGTTAAATAAAGGTGTTCTCAACTAGCCTACCTGGTTAAATAAAGGTGTTCTCAACTAGCCTACCTGGTTAAATAAAGGTGTTCTCAACTAGCCTACCTGGTTAAATAAAGGTGTTCTCAACTAGCCTACCTGGTTAAATAAAGGTGTTCTCAACTAGCCTACCTGGTTAAATAAAGGTGTTCTCAACTGGCCTACCTGGTTAAATAAAGGTGTTCTCAACTAGCCTACCTGGTTAAATAAAGGTGTTCTCAACTGGCCTACCTGGTTAAATAAAGGTGTTCTCAACTTGCCTACCTGGTTAAATAAAGGTGTTCTCAACTAGCCTACCTGGTTAAATAAAGGTGTTCTCAACTAGCCTACCTGGTTAAATAAAGGTGTTCTCAACTAGCCTACCTGGTTAAATAAAGGTGTTCTCAACTAGCCTACCTGGTTAAATAAAGGTGTTCTCAACTAGCCTACCTGGTTAAATAAAGGTGTTCTCAACTAGCCTACCTGGTTAAATAAAGGTGTTCTCAACTGGCCTACCTGGTTAAATAAAGGTGTTCTCAACTAGCCTACCTGGTTAAATAAAGGTGTTCTCAACTAGCCTACCTGGTTAAATAAAGGTGTTCTCAACTAGCCTACCTGGTTAAATAAAGGTGTTCTCAACTAGCCTACCTGGTTAAATAAAGGTGTTCTCAACTAGCCTACCTGGTTAAATAAAGGTGTTCTCAACTGGCCTACCTGGTTAAATAAAGGTGTTCTCAACTAGCCTACCTGGTTAAATAAAGGTGTTCTCAACTGGCCTACCTGGTTAAATAAAGGTGTTCTCAACTAGCCTACCTGGTTAAATAAAGGTGTTCTCAACTAGCCTACCTGGTTAAATAAAGGTGTTCTCAACTAGCCTACCTGGTTAAATAAAGGTGTTCTCAACTAGCCTACCTGGTTAAATAAAGGTGTTCTCAACTAGCCTACCTGGTTAAATAAAGGTGTTCTCAACTGGCCTACCTGGTTAAATAAAGGTGTTCTCAACTGGCCTACCTGGTTAAATAAAGGTGTTCTCAACTAGCCTACCTGGTTAAATAAAGGTGTTCTCAACTAGCCTACCTGGTTAAATAAAGGTGTTCTCAACTAGCCTACCTGGTTAAATAAAGATGTTCTCAACTAGCCTACCTGGTTAAATAAAGGTGTTCTCAACTAGCCTACCTGGTTAAATAAAGATGTTCTCAACTAGCCTACCTGGTTAAATAAAGGTGTTCTCAACTTGCCTACCTGGTTAAATAAAGGTGTTCTCAACTTGCCTACCTGGTTAAATAAAGGTGTTCTCAACTAGCCTACCTGGTTAAATAAAGGTGTTCTCAACTAGCCTACCTGGTTAAATAAAGGTGTTCTCAACTAGCCTACCTGGTTAAATAAAGGTGTTCTCAACTAGCCTACCTGGTTAAATAAAGGTGTTCTCAACTAGCCTACCTGGTTAAATAAAGGTGTTCTCAACTGGCCTACCTGGTTAAATAAAGGTGTTCTCAACTAGCCTACCTGGTTAAATAAAGGTGTTCTCAACTGGCCTACCTGGTTAAATAAAGGTGTTCTCAACTAGCCTACCTGGTTAAATAAAGGTGTTCTCAACTAGCCTACCTGGTTAAATAAAGGTGTTCTCAACTAGCCTACCTGGTTAAATAAAGGTGTTCTCAACTAGCCTACCTGGTTAAATAAAGGTGTTCTCAACTAGCCTACCTGGTTAAATAAAGGTGTTCTCAACTGGCCTACCTGGTTAAATAAAGGTGTTCTCAACTAGCCTACCTGGTTAAATAAAGGTGTTCTCAACTAGCCTACCTGGTTAAATAAAGGTGTTCTCAACTAGCCTACCTGGTTAAATAAAGGTGTTCTCAACTAGCCTACCTGGTTAAATAAAGGTGTTCTCAACTGGCCTACCTGGTTAAATAAAGGTGTTCTCAACTAGCCTACCTGGTTAAATAAAGGTAAAATAAAAATAAATAAAAAACAAGCTTTAATGGCCTGGAAAATATGTTTCCTGCACAATTTTTCCCCACATAAAGCTCTCTTGTGGAATAACTCAGACATAACTGTAAGGAATAAGTCCTTGTTCTACCCCAGCTGGCATGAGAGGAATATTGACTTTGTTCTTGATGTTTTTGACAACAGGGGCAATATTCTCACATATGAACAATTTATAACATTCATAGAGTTCCCAACACCTTTCAGAGAGTTTATTTCTGTGGTCTAACTACACTAATGAAAACTCATCTTAGCTTTGGTAATGATCAAAGTTTATCCCGAACTCAGATTGGAAGGCGTGGGCTTACTTGAGAGATCTAGTTGTAATAAACATATAAGACAAATTCTTCATTCACAAAACCAACTTGCACTGAGAGAAATTTTTCTTGAACATGATTATTCCTGACATAGTTTCGAAAAATGCCTGGTTAAGACCTTACAAATACCGTATACCAAACAAAGTTAAGGAAGTGTTTTGACATAATTTGACATAAGATATATCCATGTAATTCTATGATGTCCAAATTTGTGGCTATTGATGATATCTGCGTTTTCTGTGAAAAAGGTGAAAATCTGTCTCACTTGTTATTTGAATGTAAATTTGTGTCAGAGTTTCGGGAAAACCTTGCTAAATACTTATTTGCCATTATGAACACGACCCATGTTCTTGACATGAAAGATATGTTACTATTGCAATGATAACAAGACCATTGAAACGATTGTGAATTATTTTATTCTTGTTGCCAAATACTTTATTCACAAACAAAAATTCCAAAATTCTATACCAAAATTACATTTTTTTTTCGATTGAATTTAACAATTTTATTAAAACATTGACCCTAGTGAACAATAACAAGAATAACATTTTCCTAAATCATGACAATAAGATTTTTTTCAGAGTGATTACTGGTGCGGCAGCGTAGCCTAGTGGTTAGAGCGTTGGACTAGTAACTGAAAGGTTGCAAGTTTGAATCCCTGAGCTGACAAGGTACAAATCTGTCGTTCTGCCCCTGAACAAGGCAGTTGTTCCTAGGCTGTCATTGAAAATATGATTTTGTCCTTAACTGACTTGCCTAGTAAAATAAATAAAATTACTATTGCACTAGAATTGTTAATATTTTCTATTTTTTGGTATATTTTAGTATTTTCTCATTAATACCTGCATTCCGTTTTGTATGTAAATTATTGATCTGTATTTAAAAAATAATAATAACGCTCTGCTGGAGTTGCCACTAAAGAATAATTTCAATTGAAGTAATTTGCACTCAGACTGTGACCCTTTTGGTCGCTTTCTGTGTCTTGTCGTCAACTGTAACATCATCATCATCATTATCATTATTATTATTATTATTACCAACATTTATAGTTACAATTCCAAACTTGAAAATGATCCCTTACTTGAATATTTAGAAAATCGTTTTCTCCATTGGCTAACCAAGTTCCCGAATGCTTTACTTACAGTAGGTCGGGGATTTTAATATTTCTCCGAATAATTTAATTGATAGATGGCCTCCGGGACAGTCCACTTCTATGAATACAAGTTTGAGACAGTTTATGGATAGGTTTGATATTATAGATATTTGAAGAGTGAAGTTTCCTAAGGACAAGTCTTTCACTTGGAGTAATAAGGCACGCTCTTGACAATCACCACAGATCTTTGGTTGGTGTCGAAATGTTTTGATTAACAGGCTATTTCTGTTAACATCCTGGTCACTCCCCTTTCTGACCATAGAGATATTTATATTACACTGTTGATCTCTGATAATGGCCCTTACTGATCATAGAGCTGTTTATATTGACATCACACTGTTGACCTCTGATAATGGCCCTTACTGATCATAGAGCTGTTTATATTGACATTCCACTGTTTATCTCTGATAATGGCTCTCACTGACCATAGAGCTGTTTATAATGACATTACACTGTTTATCTCTGATAATGGCCCTTACTGATCATAGAGCTGTTTATATTGACATTCCACTGTTTATCTCTGATAATGGCCCTCACTGATCATAGAGCTATTTATATTGACATTACACTGTTGATCTCTGATAATGACCCTGGCAGAGCATCCTATTGGAAGCTTAATAGCTCTATATTAAAACACGAGTTGGTCAAGATGGAGATAATTTAATTACCACACTTTTGGAACAGTAATAACTGGGAGCTTTTTAAATATGAGGTTGGAAAATTATTTAAGAAAACATGGGAGTATTCTTGCCGAGGAGAGCTGAAGAAGAAAGTGTAATTACAAAGATCACCTGTCTTGTTCAAAAGCTTGTTGACGTGTCTCAGAAGAGGACAAATCTGTTCTGTTTGAGCTACAACACAAGTTGGATGATGTGTATAAACTGAAAGCAGAGAGGAGCCTGTATAAACTGAAAGCAGAGGGAGCCTGTATAAACTGAAAGCAGAAGGGAGCCTGTATAAACTGAAAGCAGAAGGGAGCCTGTATAAACTGTAAGCAGAAGGGAGCCTGTATAAACTGAAAGCAGAGGGGAGCCTGTATAAACTGAAAGCAGAAGGGAGCCTGTATAAACTGAAAGCAGAGGGAGCCTGTATAAACTGAAAGCAGAGGGGAGCCTGTATAAACTGAATGCAGAGGGGAGCCTGTATAAACTGAAAGCAGAAGGGAGCCTGTATAAACTGAAAGCAGAGGGGAGCCTGTATAAACTGAAAGCAGAGGGGAGCCTGTATAAACTGAAAGCAGAGGGGAGCCTGTATAAACTGAAAGCAGAGGGGAGCCTGTATAAACTGAAAGCAGAGGGGAGCCTGTATAAACTGAAAGCAGAGGGGAGCCTGTATAAACTGAAAGCAGAAGGAGCCTGTATAAACTGAAAGCAGAGGGAGCCTGTATAAACTGAAAGCAGAGGGAGCCTGTATAAACTGAAAGCAGAAGGGAGCCTGTATAAACTGAAAGCAGAAGGGAGCCTGTATAAACTGAAAGCAGAAGGAGCCTGTATAAACTGAAAGCAGAGGGAGCCTGTATAAACTGAAAGCAGAAGGGAGCCTGTATAAACTGAAAGCAGAGGGAGCCTGTATAAACTGAAAGCAGAGGGGAGCCTGTATAAACTGAAAGCAGAGGGGAGCCTGTATAAACTGAAAGCAGAGGGGAGCCTGTATAAACTGAAAGCAGAGGGGAGCCTGTATAAACTGAAAGCAGAGGGGAGCCTGTATAAACTGAAAGCAGAAGGGAGCCTGTATAAACTGAAAGCAGAAGGAGCCTTTGTCAGATCTAGGAAGAAGTGACTAGAGGAGGGTGAACAAAATTCATATTTTTTTTCAGGTTAGAAAAATACCACTAAAAATACAATTCAACAATTAAATATTAATGGTCTCATCACAGATGATCCCAGATTAGTCTCTAACGTTAGTTGCAACTTCTACAGGAATTTATATAGTTCTAACTATTGTGAGGTTTCCTCAACTCAACAATTGGGGAGGCTGAGAGGGAACAGTGTGATGACACTACTATAGTTGAAGAGATCATTTATTCTATTGAACACCTTCAAAATAATGAGTCTCCTGGGACTGATGGTATATCTGCTGGGACTGATGGTATATCTGCTGAGTTTTACACAACTGTTTACAGAACAGTTAGTCCCTTTTCTGTTGGAGGTCTCCTGGGACTGATGGTGTATCTGCTGGGACTGATGGTGTATCTCCTGGGACTGATGGTGTATCTCCTGGGACTGATGGTGTATCTCCTGGGACTGATGGTGTATCTGCTGGGACTGATGGTGTATCTGCTGAGTTTTACACAACTGTTTACAGAACAGTTAGTCCCTTTTCTGTTGGAGGTCTCCTGGGACTGATGGTGTATCTGCTGAGTTTTACACAACTGTTTACAGA
The DNA here is from genome assembly GCF_013265735.2 of Oncorhynchus mykiss. Taxonomy (NCBI): domain Eukaryota; kingdom Metazoa; phylum Chordata; class Actinopteri; order Salmoniformes; family Salmonidae; genus Oncorhynchus; species Oncorhynchus mykiss. The sequence goes on from NC_048573.1 coordinate 76,364,019, forward strand.
ACAGTTAGTCCCTTTTCTGTTGGAGGTCTCCTGGGACTGATGGTATATCTGCTGAGTTTTACACAACTGTTTACAGAACAGTTAGTCCCTTTTCTGTTGGAGGTCTCCTGGGACTGATGGTGTATCTGCTGAGTTTTACACAACTGTTTACAGAACAGTTAGTCCCTTTTCTGTTGGAGGTCTCCTGGGACTGATGGTATATCTGCTGAGTTTTACACAACTGTTTACAGAACAGTTAGTCCCTTTTCTGTTGGAGGTCTCCTGGGACTGATGGTGTATCTGCTGAGTTTTACACAACTGTTTACAGAACAGTTAGTCCCTTTTCTGTTGGAGGTCTCCTGGGACTGATGGTATATCTGCTGAGTTTTACACAACTGTTTACAGAACAGTTAGTCCCTTTTCTGTTGGAGGTCTCCTGGGACTGATGGTATATCTGCTGAGTTTTACACAACTTTTTCTTAACAGTTAGCACAATTTTCTGTTGGAGGTCTTTTCTGAAAGCATTGTAATGCTCTCCCTCCCAGTTTGACTCCAGGTCTGATTACATTGTAAATAATGCTCTCCCTCCCAGTTTGACTCCAGGTCTGATTACATTGTAAATAATGCTCTCCCTCCCAGTCTGACTCCAGGTCTGATTACATTGTAAATAATGCTCTCCCTCCCAGTCTGACTCCAGGTCTGATTACATTGTAAATAATGCTCTCCCTCCCCAGTTTGACTCCAGGTCTGATTACATTGTAAATAATGCTCTCCCTCCCAGTCTGACTCCAGGTCTGATTACATTGTAAATAATGCTCTCCCTCCCAGTCTGACTCCAGGTCTGATTACATTGTAAATAATGCTCTCCCTCCCAGTCTGACTCCAGGTCTGATTACATTGTAAATAATGCTCTCCCTCCCAGTCTGACTCCAGGTCTGATTACATTGTAAATAATGCTCTCCCTCCCAGTCTGACTCCAGGTCTGATTACATTGTAAATAATGCTCTCCCTCCCAGTCTGACTCCAGGTCTGATTACATTGTAAATAATGCTCTCCCTCCCAGTCTGACTCCAGGTCTGATTACATTGTAAATAATGCTCTCCCTCCCAGTTTGACTCCAGGTCTGATTACATTGCAAATAATGCTCTCCCTCCCAGGTTGACTACACGTCTGATTACATTGTAAATAATGCTCTCCCTCCCAGGTTGACTACACGTCTGATTACATTGTAAATAATGCTCTCCCTCCCAGGTTGACTACAGGTCTGATTACATTAATACTTAATCCCATGAAAAACTTGCTTTCTACTCGATAATTGGCGTCCAACCACGTCGAACGAACAAATTGTCTGTTGGCATTTATAAAATTGTACCTAAAATTCCTGTTTCCATCACTGCTGTCTTGGTTTTTTATACACTAGTGACTACAAAATATTAGCCTGTATATTTGCAAGGCTGTATGAAGGCAGTATTGAACTCAATTATAGAAGAGACCCAATCTGGCTTCATGAGGAAAATACAAATATATAATAATATCTGACTGGTCTTAGACCTTACTGACTATTCTATTTAATCTAATAGTATCTGACTGGTCTTAGACCTTACTGACTATTCTATTTAATCTAATAGTATCTGACTGGTCTTAGACCTTACTGACTATTCTATTTAATCTAATATCTAATAATATCCGACTGGTCTTAGACCTTACTGACTATTCTAATTTAATCTAATATCTAATAATATCTGACTGGTCTTAGACCTTACTGACTATTCTATTTAATCTAATATCTAATAATATCTGACTGGTCTTAGACCTTACTGACTATTCTAATTTAATCTAATATCTAATAATATCTGACTGGTCTTAGACCTTACTGACTATTCTATTTAATCTAATAATATCTGACTGGTCTTAGACCTTACTGACTATTCTGATTTAATCTAATATCTAATAATATCCGACTGGTCTTAGACCTTACTGACTATTCTGATTTAATCTAATATCTAATAATATCTGACTGGTCTTAGACCTTACTGACTATTCTATTTAATCTAATAATATCTGACTGGTCTTAGACCTTACTGACTATTCTGATTTAATCTAATATCTAATAATATCTGACTGGTCTTAGACCTTACTGACTATTCTGATTTAATCTAATATCTAATAATATCTGACTGGTCTTAGACCTTACTGACTATTCTATTTAATCTAATAATATCTGACTGGTCTTAGACCTTACTGACTATTCTGATTTAATCTAATATCTAATAATATCTGACTGGTCTTAGACCTTACTGACTATTCTATTTAATCTAATAATATCTGACTGGTCTTAGACCTTACTGACTATTCTGATTTAATCTTCTTAGACTTTTATAAAGCCTTCGATACAGTGGAACATGAGTTTCTATTTAATCTTCTTAGACTTTTACAAAGTCTTCGATACAGTGGAACATGAGTTTCTATTTCTCTCCCTTGAGAAATTTGTTTTTGGGGAAATATTTTGTAGTACTATTAAAACTCTTTATATGAATGGGAACAGATCAATTAAATTAAAGCATGGCACTTCTACATTTGAAAAGAGGAACTAGGCAAGGTTGCAACCCAACTTCTTACAAGTTTGGTTAAATACAGCGATATTAAAAGGGATCTCTATTGCTGACAGATATATTAAAAGGGATCTCTATTGCTGACAGAGATATTAAAAGGGATCTCTATTGCTGACAGAGATATTAAAAGGGATCTCTATTGCTGACAGAGATATTAAAAGGGATCTCTATTGCTGACAGAGATATTATCATTAGTCAGCTTGCAGATGACACCACCCTCTTTTTGAAAGATGCTGACCAGATTCCTAGAGCAGTCGATGTGATAAACGTATTTTCCAAAGCATCTGGTCTTTGCCTAAATCTTAATAAGTGTGAATTGTTTGCTGTTAAAGACTGTGTGATACCCTCTATATTTAATGTTCCAGTCAAGGAAAAAGTAACATACCTTGGGATTACCATATCTAAGGGTCAACAGGAAAGATGCTCATTAAACTTTATAGCTATTATTGAAAAATCCAAAAAGAAGATGAACCATTGGTTGCAGATGGATTTATCCTTGAAAGGTCAAGTATTTCTTTCTAAAGTTGAAGGTATCTCCAGACTTACTTATGCAGCCCAGTCCCCCGACGCGCAGCCCATCCCAGTCCCCCGACGCGCAGCCCAGCCCAGTCCCCCGACGCGCAGCCCAGTCCCCCGACGCGCAGCCCAGCCCAGTCCCCCGACGCGCAGCCCAGCCCAGTCCCCCGACGCGCAGCGCAGCCCAGTCCCCCGACGCGCAGCCCAGCCCAGTCCCCCGACGCCCAGCCCAGCCCAGTCCCCCGACGCCCAGCCCAGTCCAGTCCCCCGACGCGCAGCCCAGCCCAGTCCCCCGACGCGCAGCCCAGCCCAGTCCCCCGACGCCCAGCCCAGTCCAGTCCCCCGACGCCCAGCCCAGCCCAGTCCCCCGACGCCCAGCCCAGCCCAGTCCCCCGACGCGCAGCCCAGTCCCCCGACGCGCAGCCCAGTCCCCCGACGCGCAGCCCAGCCCCCCCACGCGCAGCCCAGCGCGTGACAACAAAATAGGTAAAGTGGTTGACCAGGTGCTTTTCAACATCATCTGGAAAAATCGTACACATTATATTAGCAAATATGTCGTTATGAACACATGAATATGGTGGTCCCAATTTTTTTTTGATTTTCCTACTTTGAATAATACTTTTAAGATAAATTGAGCTAAACATTTCTTAAAGAATCCAACTTCAATTTGGAATTTCCTCCCTCATATCTTCTCCCGTTTTGGTGGCCTCAATTTTATGTCACTTTGTAACTATAACATTGATCAGATTCCTATTTAATGATCTGCTTTTCATAGACAAGTATTCTTACAATGGTCGTTAATATAAACAATTTTTCCCCACATAGGTATTTCATTTGGAACAATAAGGGAATTTTGTATAGAAACAAGTCTCTATTTTTTAAGAACTGGTTCAATAATCATATCCTGCTGGTGAGTAAACTTTAATGCAGAAGGATTGTTTCTCAATAATGAGGCATTTGTATCTCGTTGCTACATCCCTGTAACACCTAGAGAGATGGCCATAGTCTTTGATGCTATTCCATCTGGAACTCTCGTGTTATTTAGAGTTGGAACCAGACCTCACCATCTTGACCTACCCTCGCTTAACCCAGTTGATTCTTCAATAAGGAAACTGTGTTTCTCCTCGCTCCCTCAAAACAACAGATCTATACGCGTGTCAGCGTCAGTGGTGTATTGGTGAGGACGGCGTTAAGCGCAGGAAACAGAACTGAGTAAAAAACAACGTACTTTACTCGGAAAAAATAAACAGTACAATAAATCCACGTAGGGATAACAAACCGTAACACGCAAAACTAGCACATAACAGGAACAATCATGCACAAAACATACTGGGAACCAGAGGGTTAAATAGGGAAATAATAATAATAACGTAATGGGAACCAGGTGTGTACACTCAAGACATAACAAATGGAAAACAGAAACATCGATGGCAGCTAGAAAGCCGGTGACGACGAGCGCCGAGCGCCGCCCGAACAAGGAGAGGCACCAACTTCGCCGGAAGTCGTGACAACGTGCTTTATTTCAAAGGGAGATTGTATCCATTCCTTATGTCACAATTTACTGGAATACATTGGTCACTAATATCGGTTGGGAAAAAATCGAGTTATTAAGACACAAATACTTGCTTGATAACAAGGTCAAAGAGGTCTGTTTCTGAATGATCCATGAGTATTACCCTGCGAATCATTACCTGAAGAAACTCAAAAAAGACATTAAGTACTTTTTATGTTGAGCAGCCAGAAACAGTTTCACATTTATTTTGGCATTGTCGACATGTAAAACAATTATGGAAAGATATTCATAGTTGTATAATTATTAATATTCTTGATGACTTAAAAAAAAATATATATATATATGGGAGAATGTGCTTCTCGGTTTCCTTAACCATAATAAAGATAAAGAAAAACTATTTTACCTCATAAATGTAATTGTGCTAATGGCAAAATTTCATATTTATAAATGTAAATTCACTAATAAAAAAACCACTCTTCCGTGTTTTCTAGAAGGAATTCATACAGTACATTAAGACCATTCTACATTCTTCTAATAAGAAAGCTGTTAAAACAATCAATAAATGTTTCTTTTAAGGTCTTTGTATAATCTGTAATCTGTTGTACCCCCTAGCATATGTTATCATTTTCTATTTGTATACTTCTTGTATGTATACAGATTATTCAAAATTGTTATTTTTTTAAATTAAAAAAATCTTTGGCATATGAAAAAAAAAAAACCTGTAAGATTGAAGGAATGATCTTCACTAGCTACGCTGTACGGTTCAGCCAGGAGTTGATGGACAGGCGGAAGAGCGAATTAAATGTTAGGAGGGACGTCCCATGATTTAAGTGGCTTCGGACTTCACATCCTACGTAACACAGGCTCAGAACAAATACTACAGTGTCCGTGGGAACCAGGGCTATCGTTCAATGCAAGCTTTTTTGATCTACGGTGTCCACAGATCGACGTGTAAGCGACAATGTCGGTCGGAACCAGAACCACGCAGGTCCCCACAACTCTGTCTGCCTGTCTGTCTCTGTCTGCCTGCCTGTGGAAGAGAGGAGGCGCCGAATACAACAAGTGTAGACTTGTTAAGTAGTGACTAGATAGATAAATAAATACAGTATGGGGATGAGGTAGTAGGATGGGCTGTTTACAGATGGGCTATGTACAGGTGCAGTGATCTGTGAGCTGCTCATACAGCTGGTGCTTAAAGCTAGTGAGGGAGATATGAGTCTCCAGCTTCAGTGATTTTTTTTTGCAGTTCATTGACCACATCTGTCCTAGTTTGCTCATTAATGTCTTAATTGAAATTACGGATTGCATCTTATCCGCTTGTCTTCCCCTTATGCCATAGTTTGTACATCTCAATTGTCATTAGAAACCACGTTTGTTTAAGCAAGTCAGCCATGTTTTTTTAAAAGGCAGAAAATAAAGCTGAATGAACTCTTTCGCTGCCAGACAAGGCTTCGCTGATAGCCAGGTGTAGCATGGGTAAGATGTTGGGACTCTGCTGTTGGGACAACACACGACTGGTGGGATCACACGACTGGTGGGATCACACGACTGGTGGGATCACGCGACTGGTGGGATCACACTACTGGTGGGATCACACTACTGGTGTGATCACACTACTGGTGGGAACACACTGCTGGTGGGAACACACTGCTGGTGGGAACACACTGCTGGTGGGAACACACTGCTGGTGGGAACACACTGCTGGTGGGAACACACTACTGGTGGGAACACACTACTGGTGGGAACACACTGCTGGTGGGAACACACTACTGGTGGGAACACACTGCTGGTGGGAACACACTGCTGGTGGGAACACACTGCTGGTGGGAACACACTGCTGGTGGGAACACACTACTGGTGGGAACACACTACTGGTGGGAACACACTGCTGGTGGGAACACACTGCTGGTGGGAACACACTGCTGGTGGGAACACACTGCTGGTGGGAACACACTACTGGTGGGAACACACTGCTGGTGGGAACACACTGCTGGTGGGAACACACTGCTGGTGGGAACACACTACTGGTGGGAACACACTGCTGGTGGGAACACACTGCTGGTGGGAACACACTACTGGTGTGATCACACTACTGGTGGGAACACACTGCTGGTGGGAACACACTGCTGGTGGGAACACACTACTGGTGGGAACACACTGCTGGTGGGAACACACTGCTGGTGGGAACACACTGCTGGTGGGAACACACTGCTGGTGGGAACACACTACTGGTGGGAACACACTGCTGGTGGGAACACACTACTGGTGGGAACACACTGCTGGTGGGAACACACTACTGGTGGGAACACACTGCTGGTGGGAACACACTACTGGTGGGAACACACTACTGGTGGGAACACACTGCTGGTGGGAACACACTGCTGGTGGGAACACACTACTGGTGGGAACACACTGCTGGTGGGAACACACTGCTGGTGGGAACACACTGCTGGTGGGAACACACTGCTGGTGGGAACACACTGCTGGTGGGAACACACTGCTGGTGGGAACACACTACTGGTGGGAACACACTACTGGTGGGAACACACTGCTGGTGGGAACACACTGCTGGTGGGAACACACTACTGGTGGGAACACACTGCTGGTGGGAACACACTGCTGGTGGGAACACACTGCTGGTGGGAACACACTACTGGTGGGAACACACTACTGGTGGGAACACACTGCTGGTGGGAACACACTGCTGGTGGGATCACACTGCTGGTGGGAACACACTGCTGGTGGGAACACACTGCTGGTGGGAACACACTGCTGGTGGGAACACACTGCTGGTGGGGACACACTACTGGTGGGAACACACTGCTGGTGGGAACACACTGCTGGTGGGAACACACTACTGGTGGGAACACACTGCTGGTGGGAACACACTGCTGGTGGGAACACACTGCTGGTGGGAACACACTGCTGGTGGGAACACACTGCTGGTGGGAACACACTGCTGGTGGGAACACACTACTGGTGGGAACACACTGCTGGTGGGAACACACTGCTGGTGGGAACACACTACTGGTGGGAACACACTACTGGTGGGAACACACTGCTGGTGGGAACACACTACTGGTGGGAACACACTGCTGGTGGGAACACACTGCTGGTGGGAACACACTGCTGGTGGGAACACACTGCTGGTGGGAACACACTACTGGTGGGAACACACTGCTGGTGGGAACACACTGCTGGTGGGAACACACTGCTGGTGGGAACACGCTGCTGGTGGGAACACACTACTGGTGGGAACACACTGCTGGTGGGAACACACTGCTGGTGGGAACACACTACTGGTGTGATCACACTACTGGTGGGAACACACTGCTGGTGGGAACACACTACTGGTGGGAACACACTGCTGGTGGGAACACACTACTGGTAGGAACACGCGACTGGTTGGGAACACGCGACTGGTGGGAACACGCGACTGGTTGGGAACACGCGACTGGTGGGAACACGCGACTGGTTGGGAACACGCGACTGGTTGGGAACACGCGACTGGTGGGAACACGCGACTGGTTGGGAACACGCGACTGGTGGGAACACGCGACTGGTTGGGAACACGCGACTGGTGGGAACACGCGAATGGTGGGAACACGCGACTGATGGGAACACGTGACTGATGGGAACACGTGACTGTTGGGATCACGCGACTGATGGGAACACACGACTGATGGGAACACGCGACTGGTAGGAACACGCGAATGGTGGGAACACGCGAATGGTGGGAACACACTGCTGGTGGGAACACACTGCTGGTGGGAACACACTACTGGTGGGAACACACTGCTGGTGGGAACACACTGCTGGTGGGAACACACTGCTGGTGGGAACACACTGCTGGTGGGAACACACTACTGGTGGGAACACACTGCTGGTGGGAACACACTGCTGGTGGGAACACACTACTGGTGGGAACACACTGCTGGTGGGAACACACTGCTGGTGGGAACACACTACTGGTGGGAACACACTGCTGGTGGGAACACACTGCTGGTGGGAACACACTGCTGGTGGGAACACACTACTGGTGGGAACACACTGCTGGTGGGAACACACTGCTGGTGGGAACACACTGCTGGTGGGAACACACTGCTGGTGGGAACACACTACTGGTGGGAACACACTGCTGGTGGGAACACACTGCTGGTGGGAACACACTACTGGTGGGAACACACTGCTGGTGGGAACACACTGCTGGTGGGAACACACTGCTGGTGGGAACACACTACTGGTGGGAACACACTGCTGGTGGGAACACACTACTGGTGGGAACACACTACTGGTGGGAACACACTACTGGTGGGAACACACTACTGGTGGGAACACACTGCTGGTGGGAACACACTGCTGGTGGGAACACACTGCTGGTGGGAACACACTACTGGTGGGAACACACTGCTGGTGGGAACACACTGCTGGTGGGAACACACTACTGGTGGGAACACACTGCTGGTGGGAACACACTGCTGGTGGGAACACACTGCTGGTGGGAACACACTACTGGTGGGAACACACTGCTGGTGGGAACACACTGCTGGTGGGAACACACTACTGGTGTGATCACACTACTGGTGGGAACACACTGCTGGTGGGAACACACTACTGGTGGGAACACACTGCTGGTGGGAACACACTGCTGGTGGGAACACACTACTGGTAGGAACACGCGACTGGTTGGGAACACGCGACTGGTGGGAACACGCGACTGGTTGGGAACACGCGACTGGTGGGAACACGCGACTGGTTGGGAACACGCGACTGGTTGGGAACACGCGACTGGTGGGAACACGCGACTGGTTGGGAACACGCGACTGGTGGGAACACGCGACTGGTTGGGAACACGCGACTGGTGGGAACACGCGAATGGTGGGAACACACGAATGGTGGGAACACACGACTGGTTGGATCACACTACTGGTGGGAACACGCGACTGTTGGGATCACGCGACTGTTGGGATCACGCGACTGTTGGGATCACGCGACTGTTGGGATCACTCGACTGTTGGGATCACTCGACTGTTGGGATCACGCGACTGTTGGGATCACGCGACTGTTGGGATCACGCGACTGTTGGGATCACGCGACTGTTGGGATCACGCGACTGTTGGGATCACGCGACTGATGGGAACACACGACTGGTGGGAACACGTGACTGATGGGAACGCGCGACTGGTGGGAACACGCGACTGATGGGAACACACGACTGATGGGAACACACGACTGATGGGAACACGCGACTGATGGGAACACACGACTGATGGGAACACACGACTGGTGGGAACACACGACTGGTGGGAACACACGACTGATGGGAACACGTGACTGATGGGAACACGTGACTGTTGGGATCACGCGACTGATGGGAACACGTGACTGATGGGAACACGTGACTGTTGGGATCACGCGACTGATGGGAACACACGACTGATGGGAACACGCGACTGGTAGGAACACGCGAATGGTGGGAACACGCGAATGGTGGGAACACGCGACTGGTGGGAACACGCGACTGGTAGGAACACACGACTGGTGGGAACATGTGAATATTTTCTTTATGCTGATTTTAGAATATTTGCATGAAAATCGGTCTCCAATTGGATGGAAAACCAACTAATGTTGCTGTTATAAATTAGTCCAAGAAGGTGTCTTCCACCTCGGCATGGGGGATCCCATGACAGCTGGTAGAAATGTTATTGTTGTCACGTCTTTCAGTTTCCTTTAAAAAGTGAACGCAAAATGGAATAATCTTATAGGGGGGGTTTTGATCTAGATTTTTGATCTAAATGTCAAAATGTATGTCATATTAAAATGTTCTGACAAGCTGTCCCGATCCAGGACATCAATGATAACTTCAGACTGGTCAGATGGATCTTTCATATAGAACGTACGTTCAGGTATATACATCTACAACATATCTTTCACCCACAGAATAAACTCCCTGGACCTGCGTTGCCATGACATTTACTACCAAGAACCCAGGACTGCATCCCAAATGACGCCTATCAAGTGCACGTTGGGCCCTGGTCAATAGTATAGAACTATTTAGGGAATAGTGTCAAATTTGGGACGCAGCCCAGGCGTCACAGCACCTTCCTCCTCATCCTGGACAAATAAAACTCCTCCAGACTACAGCTGGAAATGCGAATGACTGGCGTAAAACCCTAGTGAGAATAAACACGCCTAGGCCTACAGGAAATACCAAGGACAAGTACCACTGTCTGTTGGTCTATGTGTTCTCTCACGTCCCTTTCCCTCCCCAACGCTACTACAACTATACAGTTGTATTTCTCCTACAATGACAGATGAAATGTACAGATGATGACTAATGGGGATGATGGGGGGGGGGGGGTGTAAGTGTCAACGAGGGACATTGAGTTTCACCTGACGAGGTATAGTCGTGATGGAATATGTGCTGCTTTAAGTAGTACTCCCATGTGTGTGTTAGTCAGAGCAGAGGGTGGCTAATGGCCACCGTGAAATGATATATTGTCAACTTGCATTATAACCCATCAGTCACACAATTATAAAACAAAGTAACAGTTATTAATTCACTGGTTTAAGAGATGGTCTCTATTTATTTAACATTTTAATTCAGTCTCATTGACTGTCATTTAAACTAGTGAATAATAACTCTCCTATTCTATTCATTTGTATTCTCTTCTCCAGTCATCAGCGTGAAGGAACTCAGACCACTGTCCCTGTCCACTGGGCCAAGTGAAGTGACTATAGCTAACTGGGTCAGACTCGAGCAGACAGTCAGCCCTCCTCTCAATACTCCCTCTTCATTAGCTCACGGGCATAGGACACTATCCGCAGTCCAACCCCCAAAATATACAGTATATATTTTTAAATCCACCTCTGAGGTCAGGCCCCCAAAATAGCATTTGAACACTTCATAAGCCATGTAATATTTTGGGAAATTTGCTTTAAAACGATTTTTTTTTTTTATGTTGAATAGCAAGAAATTAGCTCAGAGATTCTTGAAAGTCGGGACAATCCTTGTCCGGCAAGGAAACCTTTTATTTTATAGTATTTCATTTTTTATTGCATTATAGTATAATACTATAGTATAATACTTTCAATATCATTCATTTTCATGTCGACTCTATGCCTGGAAATGGCCTTGTAAAATATCCTAATTTCAAATTGTCCAAAAATGTGTTAAAAATTCTAAAACTGACAATAATGGATATTAACTGAAAAAAACGATCTTATGTACAGTGCCTTGCGAAAGTATTCGGCCCCCTTGAACTTTGCGACCTTTTGCCACATTTCAGGCTTCAAACATAAAGATATAAAACTGTATTTTTTTTGTGAAGAATCAACAACAAGTGGGACACAATCATGAAGTGGAATGACATTTATTGGATATTTCAAACTTTTTTAACAAATCAAAAACTGAAAAATTGGGCGTGCAAAATTATTCAGCCCCTTTACTTTCAGTGCAGCAAACTCTCTCCAGAAGTTCAGTGAGGATCTCTGAATGATCCAATGTTGACCTAAATGACTAATGATGATAAATACAATCCACCTGTGTGTAATCAAGTCTCCGTATAAATGCACCTGCACTGTGATAGTCTCAGAGGTCCGTTAAAAGCGCAGAGAGCATCATGAAGAACAAGGAACACACCAGGCAGGTCCGAGATACTGTTGTGAAGAAGTTTAAAGCCGGATTTGGATACAAAAAGATTTCCCAAGCTTTAAACATCCCAAGGAGCACTGTGCAAGCGATAATATTGAAATAGAAGGAGTATCAGACCACTGCAAATCTACCAAGACCTGGCAGTCCCTCTAAACTTTCAGCTCATACAAGGAGAAGACTGATCAGAGATGCAGCCAAGAGGCCCATGATCACTCTGGATGAACTGCAGAGATCTACAGCTGAGGTGGGAGACTCTGTCCATAGGACAACAATCAGTCGTATATTGCACAAATCTGGCCTTTATGGAAGAGTGGCAAGAAGAAAGCCATTTCTTAAAGATATCCATACAAAGTGTTGTTTAAAGTTTGCCACAAACCACCTGGGAGACACACCAAACATGTGGAAGAAGGTGCTCTGGTCAGATGAAACCAAAATTGAACTTTTTGGCAACAATGCAAAACGTTATGTTTGGCGTAAAAGCAACACAGCTCATCACCCTGAACACACCATCCCCACTGTCAAACATGGTGGTGGCAGCATCATGGTTTGGGCCTGCTTTTCTTCAGCAGGGACAGGGAAGATGGTTAAAATTGATGGGAAGATGGATGGAGCCAAATACAGGACCATTCTGGAAGAAAACCTGATGGAGTCTGCACAAGACCTGAGACTGGGACAGAGATTTGTCTTCCAACAAGACAATGATCCAAAACATAAAGCAAAATCTACAATGGAATGGTTCAAAAATAAACATATCCAGGTGTTAGAATGGCCAAGTCAAAGTCCAGACCTGAATCCAATCGAGAATCTGTGGAAAGAACTGAAAACTGCTGTTCACAAATGCTCTCCATCCAACCTCACTGAGCTCGAGCTGTTTTGCAAGGAGGAATGGGAAAAAATGTCAGTCTCTCGATGTGCAAAACTGATAGAGACATACCCCAAGCGACTTACAGCTGTAATCGCAGCAAAAGGTGGCGCTACAAAGTATTAACTTAAGGGGGCTGAATAATTTTGCACGCCCAATTTTTCAGTTTTTGATTTGTTAAAAAAGTTTGAAATATCCAATAAATGTCGTTCCACTTCATGATTGTGTCCCACTTGTTGATTCTTCACAAAAAAATACAGTTTTATATCTTTATGTTTGAAGCCTGAAATGTGGCAAAAGGTCGCAAAGTTCAAGGGGGCCGAATACTTTCGCAAGGCACTGTACTTTCTTGCAATAGCCCTCTGTGGCTTTAAATAATATTTCCCTCAAAACTGTGATTTCCTAAGAGATGTGTTCTGGAGATTTCGTCAACTCGGTCAGATTTATCTAAAATCCTATATGAATCCGGTATTCGTAGGGTCAGCTATACCATAAGGATGCATTTTTTCATGTATTCATTACGTCCAGTGCAACAAGACCACTTCTGGTCTGTAAAGTTCTCTAGTTTTGGTAGATTTAGGTTGTGTTCGTAAATTCAATCTGAAGTGCCAGAGCACGCACAGAGACGCTTTGGGTGTTCGTAAATTCAGAGCGTTTCTCTCTCGCAGCGTTCAGAGCGCACACTGGACGCCCTGGCGGGTGACGCGGGTTGATCTGAGCGTTTTGACCTCACGGCAGTCAAACACCCGAGCTACCTGGCATAAATGAGAGAACACCTCACTCTGACCATTTTACTCGCCCTTGCAGAGCTTTGTTAGGCTGTTTTCATGTTACCTTTGCTGACTGCATCTGTGCTGCTGGCAACAATTTAATGACGTTTATTTGCCGACGTTTACTGACACCGGTCATATTTAACGGGTGTTGAACGTTCGTAAATTCATCAGTTATTCTGCACTCTGGCACACTCAGACTTGAGTGTTCTGAAATCGGAATAGATAGCCAGAGTGAATTTACGAACGCACCCTTACTTAATCAATATTGGAATCACCATGGTAGCAATCATAAACCGCTAACTCCAACTGCCTGATAGATTGAGATAGAATATGAACTGTGGTTCAAATATGTGATGTTTAATTAGGTTTTAGAGCCATGAAGCAACTGCCATGAAGCAACTCTCCCCCCCCCTCTCTCTCTCGCGTTCTATCTCAGATCAACTCTCTCTCTCTCTCTCTCTCTCTCTCTCTCTCTCTCTCTCTCTCAGAACTATCTCCATCTTGACCCTAACCATCAAGACGGGTCACTCAACCGAGACTGCTCCTCTCTGTGTCACAGAGTCTCTCCACACTGCCAAAAGCTGACTCTCTCTCCTCTGTTCTCATCCTCCTAGATCTATCTGCTGCCGTTGACACTTAACCATCAGATCCTCCTCTCCACCCTCTCAGGGCTGGGCGTCTCAGGCACTATCAGATCCTCCTCTCCATCCTCTCAGGGCTGGGAGTCTCAGGCTCTATCAGATCCTCCTCTCCACTCTCTCAGTGCTGGGCGTCTCAGGCTCTACCTCCTCTCCACCCTCTCAGGGCTTGGTGTCTCAGGCTCTATCAGATCCTCCTCTCCATCCTCTCAGGGCTGGGGTGTCTCAGGCTCTGCACACTATTGTATTGCATCCTACAGTACCTGACAGGCCACTCCTACCAGGTGACGTGGAGAGGATCTATGTCTGCACCAGTACTATCACTACTGGTGTCCCCCAGGGATAGGTTCTTGGACCTCTATTCTTCTCTCCATACACCAACATAGTGGACAGTAATATTTGACGTGTGTATATACAGTTTATATGATGTTATACAGTTGAAGTCGGAAGTTTGCGTACACTTAGGTTGGAGTCATTACAACTCGTTTTTTAACCACTCCACCAATTTATTGTTAACAAACTATAGTTTTGGCAAGTCGGTTAGGACATCTACTTTGTGTTGACGCAAGTAATTTTTCCAACAATTGTTAACAGACATTATTTCACTTATAATTCACTGTATCACAATTCCAGTGGGTCAGAAGTTTACATACACGAAGTTGACTGTGCCTTTAAACAGCTTGGAAAATTCCTGGAAATGAGCTTTAAAAGCTTCTGATAGGCTTTAAAAGCTTCTGATATCATTTGAGTCAATTGGAGGTGAACCTGTTGATGTATTTCAAGGCCTACCTTCAAACTCAGTCCCTTTTTGCTTGACATCATGGGAAAATCAAAAGAAATCAGCCAAGACCTCATAAAACAATTGTAGACCTCCACAAGTCTGGTTCATCCTTGGGAGCAATTTCCAAACACCTGAAGGTACCACGTTCATATGTACAAACAATAGTACGCAAGTATAAACACCATGGGACCACGCAGCCATCATACCGCTCAGGAAGGAGATGCGTTCTGTCTCCTAGAGATGAACGTATTTTGGTGCGAAAGTGCAAATCAATCCCAGACCAACAGCAAAGGACATTGGGAAGATGCTGGAGGAGGAAACAGATACACAAGTATCTATATCCACAGTAAAACAAGTCCTATATCGACATAACCTGAAAGGCCGCTCAGCAATGAAGAAGCCTCTGCTCCAAAACCGCCATAAAAAAATCCAGACTACGGTTTGCAACTGTACATGGGGACAAAGATCATACTTTTTGGAGAAATGTCCTCTGGTCTGATGAAACAAAAATAGAACTGTTTGGCCATAATGACCATCGTTATGTTTGGAGGAAAAAGGGAGAGGCTTGCAAGCCAAAGAACACCATCCCAACCGTGAAGCACGGGGGTGGCAGTATCATGTTGTGGAGGTGCTTTGCTGCAGGAGGGACTGGTGCGTTTCACAAAATAGATGGCATCATGAGGCAAGAAAATGATGTGGATATATTGAAGCAACATCTCAATACAACAGTCAGGAAGTTAAAGCTTGGTCACCAATGGGTCTTCCAAATGGACAATGACCGCAAGCATACTTCCAAAGTTGTGGCAAAATGGCTTTAAGGACAACAAAGTCAAGGTTTGGAGTGACCATCACAAAGCCCCGACCTCAACCCCATAAAAAAATATGTGGGCAGAACTGAAAAAGCGTGTGCGTGCAAGGAGGCCTACACACCTGACCCAGTTACACCAGCTCTATCAGGAGGAATGGGCCAACATTCACCAACTTATTGTGGGAAGCTTGTGGAAGGCTACCCAAAACGTTTGACCCAAGTTAAACAATTTAAAGGCAATGCTACTGTAACGGTTTTCTTCTGGTGAAAGAGAGGCGGACCAAAATGCAGCGTGGTTAGTTTTGTACATCTTTAATAAAGATGAAAATACAACAATCTACAAAACAAGAAATGTGAAAAAAACGAACCAGTCCTATCTGGTGCCACAAACACAAAGACAGGAACAATCACCCACAAGAGACCTAAAGAATATGGCTGCCTAAATATGGTTCCCATTCAGAGACAACGATAAACTCCTGCCTCTGATTGAGAACCACTCTAGGCAACCATAGACTTACCTCAAGTACTACTCTAACCCCAATCCCATTACTACAAACAACCCCAGACAAAACAAACCACATTAATCCCCATGTCACACCCTGGCCTCTCCAAAATACTAACGAAAACACAGAATACTTAAGCGCAGGGCGTGACGGTACCCCCCCCTCCCCCAAAGGAGCGGACCCCCGGTCGCCACCTAAATCCATAGGGGAGGGTCTGGGTGGGCGTCTGTCCACGGTGGCGGCTCTGGCGCTGGACGTGGACCCCATTCCAACAGTCTCTGTCCACCTCCTTCGCGTCCCTTCATTGGCGACCCTCGCCACCGACCCAGGCCTACTAACCCCAACAAAGGGCCCACCTGGACTGAGGGGTGCCTCACGACTGAGGAAGCTCAGGACAGAGGGGAAGCTCAGGACTGAGGGGAAGCTCAGGGCTGAGGGGAAGCTCAGGGCTGAGGGGAAGCTCAGGCAGGTTGATGGATCTGGCAGATCCTGGCTGGCTGGTGGTTCCGACAGATTCTGGCTGACCGGCGGTTCTGGCAGATCCTAGCTGACTGGCGGTTCTGGCAGATCCTGGCAGTTCTGGCAGATCCTGGCTGACTGGCAGTTCTGGCAGATCCTGGCTGACTGGCGGATCCTGGCTGACCCTGGCTGACTGGCGGATCCTGGCGGATCCTGGCAGACTGGCGGATCCTGGCAGATCCTGGCTGACTGGCAGTTCTGGCAGGTCCTGGCTGACTGGCAGCTCCTGGCTGAATGGCGGATCCTGGCTGCATGGCGGATCCTGGCAGACTGGCGGCTCTGGCGGATCCTGGCAGACTGGCGGCACTGGCGGCTCCTTGCAGACTGGCGGCACTGGCGGATCCTGCCTGAATGGCGGATCCTGGCTGAATGGCGGATCCTGGCTGACTGGCGGATACTGGCTGACTGGCGGCACTGGCGGCTCCTTGCAGACTGGCGGCACTGGGGGCTCCTGGCAGACTGGCGGCTCAGGCGGCGCTGGGCAGACGGGCGGCTCAGGCGGCGCTGGGCAGACGGGCGGCTCAGGCGGCGCTGGAGAGGAAGGCTCCGGCAGCGCTGGACTGAGGGGCTCTGGCGCCTCTGGACTGAGGGGCTCTGGCGCCTCTGGACTGAGGGGCTCTGGCGCCTCTGGACTGAGGCGCTCTGGCGCCTCTGGACTGAGGGGCTCTGGCGCCTCTGGACTGAGGGGCTCTGGCGCCACTGGACTGAGGGGCTCTGGCGCCACTGGACTGAGGGGCGGAAACTCCGGTAGCGCCGGACAGGCGGGAGCACCTGTGTTGATGGGACGGAGAGACAGCCTGTTGCGGGGTGCCGGCACTGGTGGTACCGGGCTGGGGACACGCACCTCAGGGCGAATGCCTTGCATACTATGCCAAACCAACAGCCTTCTCTCTACTCTGTCCAATACATCCTCAACACTCTGACTCAGCACTCAGCTTCGCCGACAGCTCCAATTCCATCCATGGCTCCTTACGGTAAACAGGGGGAGTTGGCTCAGGTCGGACTCCTGACTCTGCCACACTCTCCCTGTGCCCCCGCCAATAAATTTTTGGGGCTGCCTCTCGGGCTCCCAGCCGCTCTGCCGTGCTAGCTCCTCCTGCTGCTGCTTTTGCTGCTGCTGCTGTTGCTCCTGCTGCACCTGTTGCTTATCCTGCTGCTGCTGTTGCTGCTGCCTCTGTTTACCACGCCGCTTGGTCCTTGGGTGATTCTGTAACGGTTTTCTTCTGGGGAAAGAGAGGCGGACCAAAATGCAGCGTGGTTAGTTTTAGTTTTGTACATCTTTAATAAAGATGAAAATACAACATTCTACAAAACAAGAAATGTGAAAAAACCGAACCAGTCCTATCTGGTGCCACAAACACAAAGACAGGAACAATCACCCACAAGAGACCTAAAGAATATGGCTGCCTAAATATGGTTCCCAATCAGAGACAACGATAAACTCCTGCCTCTGATTGAGAACCACTCTAGGCAACCATAGACTTACCTCGAGTACTACTCTAACCACAATCCCATTACTACAAACAACCCCAACCACATAAATCCCCATGTTACACCCTGGCCTCACCAAAATACTAACGAAAACACAGAATACTAAGGCCAGGGCATGACAGTACCCCCCCCCCCCCCCCCAAAGGAGCGGACTCCCGGCCGCCACCTAAATCCATAGGGGAGGGTCTGGGTGGGCGTCTGTCCACGGTGGCGGCTCTGGCGCTGGATGTGGACCCCATTCCAACAGTCTCTGTCCACCTCCTTCGCATCCTTTGATTGGCGACCCTCGCCGCCGACCCAGGCCTACTAACCCCAACAAAGGGCCCACCTGGACTGAGGGGTGCCTCACGACTGAGGAAGCTCAGGGCTGAGGGGAAGCTCAGGGCTGAGGGCAGATCCTGGCAGTTCTGGTAGATCCTGGCTGACTGGCAGTTCTGGCAGATCCTGGCAGTTCTGGCAGATCCTGGCTGACTGGCAGTTCTGGCAGATCCTGGCTGACTGGCGGATCCTGGCTGACCCTGGCAGACTGGCGGATCCTGGCAGACTGGCAGATCCCAGCTGACAGACAGTCCTGGTAGATCCTGGCTGACTGGCAGTTCTGGCAGATCCTGGCTGACTGGCAGCGGCAGGCTGACTGGCGGATCCTGGCTGAATGGCGGATCCTGGCAGACTGGCGGCTCTGGCGGATCCTGGCTGACTGGCGGATCCTGCCTGAATGGCGGCACTGGCGGCTCTTGGCAGACTGGAGGCACTGGCGGCTCCTTGCAGACTGGCGGCTCTGGCGGATCCTGCCTGAATGGCGGATCCTGGCTGAATGGCGGATCCTGGCTGACTGGCGGATCCTGGCTGACTGGTGGCACTGGCGGCTCCTGGCAGACTGGCGGCACTGGCGGCTCCTTGCAGACTGGCGGCTCCTTGCAGACTGGCGGCACTGGTGTCTCCTTGCAGACTGGCGGCACTGGCGGCTCTTTGCAGACTGGCGGATCCTGGCAGACTGGCGGATCCTGGCAGATCCTGGCTGACTGACAGTCCTGGCAGATCCTGGCTGACTGACAGTCCTGGCAGATCCTGGCTGACTGGCAGTTCTGGCAGATCCTGGCTGACTGGCAGCTCCTGGCTGAATGGTGGATCCTGGCTGACCCTGGCTGACTGGCGGATCCTGGCTGACTGGCGGATCCTGGCAAACTGGCGGATCCTGGCAGATCCTGGCTGACTGACAGTCCTGGCAGATCCTGGCTGACTGGCAGTTCTGGCAGATCCTGGCTGACTGGCAGCTCCTGGCTGAATGGCGGATCCTGGCTGAATGACGGATCCTGGCAGACTGGCGGCTCTGGCGGATCCTGGCTGACTGGCGGATCCTGCCTGAATGGCGGCACTGGCGGCTCTTGGCAGACTGGCGGCACTGGCGGCTCCTTTCAGACTGGTGGCTCTGGCGGATCCTGCCTGAATGGCGGATCCTGGCTGAATGGGGAAGGCTACCCAAAACGTTTGACCCAAGTTAAACAATTTAAAGGCAATGCTACTGTAACGGTTTTCTTCTGGGGAAAGAGAGGCGGACCAAAATGCAGCGTGGTTAGTTTTGTACATCTTTAATAAAGATGAAAATACAACAATCTACAAAACAAGAAATGTGAAAAAAACGAACCAGTCCTATCTGGTGCCACAAACACAAAGACAGGAACAATCACCCACAAGAGACCTAAAGAATATGGCTGCCTAAATATGGTTCCCATTCAGAGACAACGATAAACTCCTGCCTCTGATTGAGAACCACTCTAGGCAACCATAGACTTACCTCAAGTACTACTCTAACCCCAATCCCATTACTACAAACAACCCCAGACAAAACAAACCACATTAATCCCCATGTCACACCCTGGCCTCTCCAAAATACTAACGAAAACACAGAATACTTAAGCGCAGGGCGTGACGGTACCCCCCCCTCCCCCAAAGGAGCGGACCCCCGGTCGCCACCTAAATCCATAGGGGAGGGTCTGGGTGGGCGTCTGTCCACGGTGGCGGCTCTGGCGCTGGACGTGGACCCCATTCCAACAGTCTCTGTCCACCTCCTTCGCGTCCCTTCATTGGCGACCCTCGCCACCGACCCAGGCCTACTAACCCCAACAAAGGGCCCACCTGGACTGAGGGGTGCCTCACGACTGAGGAAGCTCAGGACAGAGGGGAAGCTCAGGACTGAGGGGAAGCTCAGGGCTGAGGGGAAGCTCAGGGCTGAGGGGAAGCTCAGGCAGGTTGATGGATCTGGCAGATCCTGGCTGGCTGGTGGTTCCGACAGATTCTGGCTGACCGGCGGTTCTGGCAGATCCTAGCTGACTGGCGGTTCTGGCAGATCCTGGCAGTTCTGGCAGATCCTGGCTGACTGGCAGTTCTGGCAGATCCTGGCTGACTGGCGGATCCTGGCTGACCCTGGCTGACTGGCGGATCCTGGCTAACTGGCGGATCCTGGCAGACTGGCGGATCCTGGCAGATCCTGGCTGACTGGCAGTTCTGGCAGGTCCTGGCTGACTGGCAGCTCCTGGCTGAATGGCGGATCCTGGCTGCATGGCGGATCCTGGCAGACTGGCGGCTCTGGCGGATCCTGGCTGACTGGCGGATCCTGGCTGAATGGCGGATCCTGGCAGACTGGCGGCACTGGCGGCTTCTTGCAGACTGGCGGCACTGGCGGATCCTGCCTGAATGGCGGATCCTGGCTGAATGGCGGATCCTGGCTGACTGGCGGATACTGGCTGACTGGCGGCACTGGCGGCTCCTTGCAGACTGGCGGCACTGGGGGCTCCTGGCAGACTGGCGGCTCAGGCGGCGCTGGGCAGACGGGCGGCTCAGGCGGCGCTGGGCAGACGGGCGGCTCAGGCGGCGCTGGAGAGGAAGGCTCCGGCAGCGCTGGACTGAGGGGCTCTGGCGCCTCTGGACTGAGGGGCTCTGGCGCCTCTGGACTGAGGGGCTCTGGCGCCTCTGGACTGAGGCGCTCTGGCGCCTCTGGACTGAGGGGCTCTGGCGCCTCTGGACTGAGGGGCTCTGGCGCCACTGGACTGAGGGGCTCTGGCGCCACTGGACTGAGGGGCGGAAACTCCGGTAGCGCCGGACAGGCGGGAGCACCTGTGTTGATGGGACGGAGAGACAGCCTGTTGCGGGGTGCCGGCACTGGTGGTACCGGGCTGGGGACACGCACCTCAGGGCGAATGCCTTGCATACTATGCCAAACCAACAGCCTTCTCTCTACTCTGTCCAATACATCCTCAACACTCTGACTCAGCACTCAGCTTCGCCGACAGCTCCAATTCCATCCATGGCTCCTTACGGTAAACAGGGGGAGTTGGCTCAGGTCGGACTCCTGACTCTGCCACACTCTCCCTGTGCCCCCGCCAATAAATTTTTGGGGCTGCCTCTCGGGCTCCCAGCCGCTCTGCCGTGCTAGCTCCTCCTGCTGCTGCTTTTGCTGCTGCTGCTGTTGCTCCTGCTGCACCTGTTGCTTATCCTGCTGCTGCTGTTGCTGCTGCCTCTGTTTACCACGCCGCTTGGTCCTTGGGTGATTCTGTAACGGTTTTCTTCTGGGGAAAGAGAGGCGGACCAAAATGCAGCGTGGTTAGTTTTAGTTTTGTACATCTTTAATAAAGATGAAAATACAACATTCTACAAAACAAGAAATGTGAAAAAACCGAACCAGTCCTATCTGGTGCCACAAACACAAAGACAGGAACAATCACCCACAAGAGACCTAAAGAATATGGCTGCCTAAATATGGTTCCCAATCAGAGACAACGATAAACTCCTGCCTCTGATTGAGAACCACTCTAGGCAACCATAGACTTACCTCGAGTACTACTCTAACCACAATCCCATTACTACAAACAACCCCAACCACATAAATCCCCATGTTACACCCTGGCCTCACCAAAATACTAACGAAAACACAGAATACTAAGGCCAGGGCATGACAGTACCCCCCCCCCCCCCAAAGGAGCGGACTCCCGGCCGCCACCTAAATCCATAGGGGAGGGTCTGGGTGGGCGTCTGTCCACGGTG
This sequence comes from Oncorhynchus mykiss, assembly GCF_013265735.2. NCBI lineage: Eukaryota > Metazoa > Chordata > Actinopteri > Salmoniformes > Salmonidae > Oncorhynchus > Oncorhynchus mykiss. The sequence goes on from NC_048573.1 coordinate 76,386,709, forward strand.
GCGGCTCTGGCGCTGGATGTGGACCCCATTCCAACAGTCTCTGTCCACCTCCTTCGCATCCTTTGATTGGCGACCCTCGCCGCCGACCCAGGCCTACTAACCCCAACAAAGGGCCCACCTGGACTGAGGGGTGCCTCACGACTGAGGAAGCTCAGGGCTGAGGGGAAGCTCAGGGCTGAGGGCAGATCCTGGCAGTTCTGGTAGATCCTGGCTGACTGGCAGTTCTGGCAGATCCTGGCAGTTCTGGCAGATCCTGGCTGACTGGCAGTTCTGGCAGATCCTGGCTGACTGGCGGATCCTGGCTGACCCTGGCAGACTGGCGGATCCTGGCAGACTGGCAGATCCCAGCTGACAGACAGTCCTGGTAGATCCTGGCTGACTGGCAGTTCTGGCAGATCCTGGCTGACTGGCAGCGGCAGGCTGACTGGCGGATCCTGGCTGAATGGCGGATCCTGGCAGACTGGCGGCTCTGGCGGATCCTGGCTGACTGGCGGATCCTGCCTGAATGGCGGCACTGGCGGCTCTTGGCAGACTGGAGGCACTGGCGGCTCCTTGCAGACTGGCGGCTCTGGCGGATCCTGCCTGAATGGCGGATCCTGGCTGAATGGCGGATCCTGGCTGACTGGCGGATCCTGGCTGACTGGTGGCACTGGCGGCTCCTGGCAGACTGGCGGCACTGGCGGCTCCTTGCAGACTGGCGGCTCCTTGCAGACTGGCGGCACTGGTGTCTCCTTGCAGACTGGCGGCACTGGCGGCTCTTTGCAGACTGGCGGATCCTGGCAGACTGGCGGATCCTGGCAGATCCTGGCTGACTGACAGTCCTGGCAGATCCTGGCTGACTGACAGTCCTGGCAGATCCTGGCTGACTGGCAGTTCTGGCAGATCCTGGCTGACTGGCAGCTCCTGGCTGAATGGTGGATCCTGGCTGACCCTGGCTGACTGGCGGATCCTGGCTGACTGGCGGATCCTGGCAAACTGGCGGATCCTGGCAGATCCTGGCTGACTGACAGTCCTGGCAGATCCTGGCTGACTGGCAGTTCTGGCAGATCCTGGCTGACTGGCAGCTCCTGGCTGAATGGCGGATCCTGGCTGAATGACGGATCCTGGCAGACTGGCGGCTCTGGCGGATCCTGGCTGACTGGCGGATCCTGCCTGAATGGCGGCACTGGCGGCTCTTGGCAGACTGGCGGCACTGGCGGCTCCTTTCAGACTGGTGGCTCTGGCGGATCCTGCCTGAATGGCGGATCCTGGCTGAATGGGGAAGGCTACCCAAAACGTTTGACCCAAGTTAAACAATTTAAAGGCAATGCTACTGTAACGGTTTTCTTCTGGGGAAAGAGAGGCGGACCAAAATGCAGCGTGGTTAGTTTTGTACATCTTTAATAAAGATGAAAATACAACAATCTACAAAACAAGAAATGTGAAAAAAACGAACCAGTCCTATCTGGTGCCACAAACACAAAGACAGGAACAATCACCCACAAGAGACCTAAAGAATATGGCTGCCTAAATATGGTTCCCATTCAGAGACAACGATAAACTCCTGCCTCTGATTGAGAACCACTCTAGGCAACCATAGACTTACCTCAAGTACTACTCTAACCCCAATCCCATTACTACAAACAACCCCAGACAAAACAAACCACATTAATCCCCATGTCACACCCTGGCCTCTCCAAAATACTAACGAAAACACAGAATACTTAAGCGCAGGGCGTGACGGTACCCCCCCCTCCCCCAAAGGAGCGGACCCCCGGTCGCCACCTAAATCCATAGGGGAGGGTCTGGGTGGGCGTCTGTCCACGGTGGCGGCTCTGGCGCTGGACGTGGACCCCATTCCAACAGTCTCTGTCCACCTCCTTCGCGTCCCTTCATTGGCGACCCTCGCCACCGACCCAGGCCTACTAACCCCAACAAAGGGCCCACCTGGACTGAGGGGTGCCTCACGACTGAGGAAGCTCAGGACAGAGGGGAAGCTCAGGACTGAGGGGAAGCTCAGGGCTGAGGGGAAGCTCAGGGCTGAGGGGAAGCTCAGGCAGGTTGATGGATCTGGCAGATCCTGGCTGGCTGGTGGTTCCGACAGATTCTGGCTGACCGGCGGTTCTGGCAGATCCTAGCTGACTGGCGGTTCTGGCAGATCCTGGCAGTTCTGGCAGATCCTGGCTGACTGGCAGTTCTGGCAGATCCTGGCTGACTGGCGGATCCTGGCTGACCCTGGCTGACTGGCGGATCCTGGCTAACTGGCGGATCCTGGCAGACTGGCGGATCCTGGCAGATCCTGGCTGACTGGCAGTTCTGGCAGCTCCTGGCTGACTGGCAGCTCCTGGCTGAATGGCGGATCCTGGCTGCATGGCGGATCCTGGCAGACTGGCGGCTCTGGCGGATCCTGGCTGACTGGCGGATCCTGGCTGAATGGCGGATCCTGGCAGACTGGCGGCACTGGCGGATCCTGCCTGAATGGCGGATCCTGGCTGAATGGCGGATCCTGGCTGACTGGCGGATACTGGCTGACTGGCGGCACTGGCGGCTCCTTGCAGACTGGCGGCACTGGGGGCTCCTGGCAGACTGGCGGCTCAGGCGGCGCTGGGCAGACGGGCGGCTCAGGCGGCGCTGGGCAGACGGGCGGCTCAGGCGGCGCTGGAGAGGAAGGCTCCGGCAGCGCTGGACTGAGGGGCTCTGGCGCCTCTGGACTGAGGGGCTCTGGCGCCTCTGGACTGAGGGGCTCTGGCGCCTCTGGACTGAGGCGCTCTGGCGCCTCTGGACTGAGGGGCTCTGGCGCCTCTGGACTGAGGGGCTCTGGCGCCACTGGACTGAGGGGCTCTGGCGCCACTGGACTGAGGGGCGGAAACTCCGGTAGCGCCGGACAGGCGGGAGCACCTGTGTTGATGGGACGGAGAGACAGCCTGTTGCGGGGTGCCGGCACTGGTGGTACCGGGCTGGGGACACGCACCTCAGGGCGAATGCCTTGCATACTATGCCAAACCAACAGCCTTCTCTCTACTCTGTCCAATACATCCTCAACACTCTGACTCAGCACTCAGCTTCGCCGACAGCTCCAATTCCATCCATGGCTCCTTACGGTAAACAGGGGGAGTTGGCTCAGGTCGGACTCCTGACTCTGCCACACTCTCCCTGTGCCCCCGCCAATAAATTTTTGGGGCTGCCTCTCGGGCTCCCAGCCGCTCTGCCGTGCTAGCTCCTCCTGCTGCTGCTTTTGCTGCTGCTGCTGTTGTTCCTGCTGCACCTGTTGCTTATCCTGCTGCTGCTGTTGCTGCTGCCTCTGTTTACCACGCCGCTTGGTCCTTGGGTGATTCTGTAACGGTTTTCTTCTGGGGAAAGAGAGGCGGACCAAAATGCAGCGTGGTTAGTTTTAGTTTTGTACATCTTTAATAAAGATGAAAATACAACATTCTACAAAACAAGAAATGTGAAAAAACCGAACCAGTCCTATCTGGTGCCACAAACACAAAGACAGGAACAATCACCCACAAGAGACCTAAAGAATATGGCTGCCTAAATATGGTTCCCAATCAGAGACAACGATAAACTCCTGCCTCTGATTGAGAACCACTCTAGGCAACCATAGACTTACCTCGAGTACTACTCTAACCACAATCCCATTACTACAAACAACCCCAACCACATAAATCCCCATGTTACACCCTGGCCTCACCAAAATACTAACGAAAACACAGAATACTAAGGCCAGGGCATGACAGTACCCCCCCCCCCCCCCCCCAAAGGAGCGGACTCCCGGCCGCCACCTAAATCCATAGGGGAGGGTCTGGGTGGGCGTCTGTCCACGGTGGCGGCTCTGGCGCTGGATGTGGACCCCATTCCAACAGTCTCTGTCCACCTCCTTCGCATCCTTTGATTGGCGACCCTCGCCGCCGACCCAGGCCTACTAACCCCAACAAAGGGCCCACCTGGACTGAGGGGTGCCTCACGACTGAGGAAGCTCAGGGCTGAGGGGAAGCTCAGGGCTGAGGGCAGATCCTGGCAGTTCTGGTAGATCCTGGCTGACTGGCAGTTCTGGCAGATCCTGGCAGTTCTGGTAGATCCTGGCTGACTGGCAGTTCTGGCAGATCCTGGCAGTTCTGGCAGATCCTGGCTGACTGGCAGTTCTGGCAGATCCTGGCTGACTGGCGGATCCTGGCTGACCCTGGCAGACTGGCGGATCCTGGCAGACTGGCAGATCCCAGCTGACAGACAGTCCTGGTAGATCCTGGCTGACTGGCAGTTCTGGCAGATCCTGGCTGACTGGCAGCGGCAGGCTGACTGGCGGATCCTGGCTGAATGGCGGATCCTGGCAGACTGGCGGCTCTGGCGGATCCTGGCTGACTGGCGGATCCTGCCTGAATGGCGGCACTGGCGGCTCTTGGCAGACTGGAGGCACTGGCGGCTCCTTGCAGACTGGCGGCTCTGGCGGATCCTGCCTGAATGGCGGATCCTGGCTGAATGGCGGATCCTGGCTGACTGGTGGATCCTGGCTGACTGGTGGCACTGGCGGCTCCTGGCAGACTGGCGGCACTGGCGGCTCCTTGCAGACTGGCGGCTCCTTGCAGACTGGCGGCACTGGTGTCTCCTTGCAGACTGGCGGCACTGGCGGCTCTTTGCAGACTGGCGGATCCTGGCAGACTGGCGGATCCTGGCAGATCCTGGCTGACTGACAGTCCTGGCAGATCCTGGCTGACTGGCAGTTCTGGCAGATCCTGGCTGACTGGCAGCTCCTGGCTGAATGGTGGATCCTGGCTGACCCTGGCTGACTGGCGGATCCTGGCTGACTGGCGGATCCTGGCAAACTGGCGGATCCTGGCAGATCCTGGCTGACTGACAGTCCTGGCAGATCCTGGCTGACTGGCAGTTCTGGCAGATCCTGGCTGACTGGCAGCTCCTGGCTGAATGGCGGATCCTGGCTGAATGGCGGATCCTGGCAGACTGGCGGCTCTGGCGGATCCTGGCTGACTGGCGGATCCTGCCTGAATGGCGGCACTGGCGGCTCTTGGCAGACTGGCGGCACTGGCGGCTCCTTGCAGACTGGTGGCTCTGGCGGATCCTGCCTGAATGGCGGATCCTGGCTGAATGGCGGATCCTGGCTGACTGGCGGAACCTGGCTGACTGGCGGATCCTGGCTGAATGGCGGCACTGGCGGCTCCTGGCAGACTGGCGGCACTGGCGGCTCCTTGCAGAATGGCGGCTCTGGCGGATCCTGGCTGACTGGCGGATCCTGCCTGAATGGCGGATCCTGGCTGAATGGCGGATCCTGGCTGAATGGCGGCACTGGCGGCTCCTGGCAGACTGGCGGCTCCTTGCAGACTGGCGGCTCTGGCGGATCCTGCCTGAATGGCGGATCCTGGCTGACCCTGGCTGACTGGCGGATCCTGGCTGACTGGCGGATCCTGGCAGACTGGCGGATCCTGGCAGATCCTGGCTGACTCACAGTCCTGGCAGATCCTGGCTGACTGGCAGTTCTGGCAGATCCTGGCTGACTGGCGGATCCTGGCAGAATGGCGGATCCTGGCAGACTGGCGGATCCTGGCAGACTGGTGGCTCTGGCGGATCCTGGCTGACTGGCGGATCCTGCCTGAATGGCGGATCCTGGCTGAATGGCGGATCCTGGCTGAATGGCGGCACTGGCGGCTCCTTGCAGACTGGCGGCTCAGGCGGCGCTGGGCAGACGGGCGACTCAGGCGGCGCTGGGCAGACGGGCGGCTCAGGCGGCGCTGGGCAGACGGGCGGCTCAGGCGGCGCTGGGCAGACGGGCGGCTCAGGCGGCGCTGGAGAGGAAGGCTCCGGCAGCGCTGGACTGAGGGGCTCTGGCGCCTCTGGACTGAGGGGCTCTGGCGCCTCTGGACTGAGGGGCTCTGGCGCCTCTGGACTGAGGGGCTCTGGCGCCTCTGGACTGAGGGGCTCTGGCGCCTCTGGACTGAGGGGCTCTGGCGCCTCTGGACTGAGGGGCTCTGGCGCCTCTGGACTGAGGGGCTCTGGCGCCACTGGACTGAGGGGCTCTGGCGCCTCTGGACTGAGGGGCGGAAACTCCGGTAGCGCCAGACAGGCGGGAGCACCTGTGTTGATGGGACGGAGAGACAGCCTGTTGCGGGGTGCCGGCACTGGTGGTACCGGGCTGGGGACACGCACCTCAGGGCGAATGCCTTGTATACTATGCCAAACCAACAGCCTTCTCTCTACTCTGTCCAATACATCCTCAACACTCTGACTCAGCACTCAGCTTCGCCGACAGCTCCAATTCCATCCATGGCTCCTTACGGTAAACAGGGGGAGTTGGCTCAGGTCGGACTCCTGACTCTGCCACACTCTTCCTGTGCCCCTCCCAATAAATTTTTGGGGCTGCCTCTCGGGCTCCCAGCCGCTCTGCCGTGCTATCTCCTCCTGCTGCTGCTTTTGCTGCTGCTGCTGTTGCTCCTGCTGCACCTGTTGCTTCTCCTGCTGCTGCTGTTGCTGCTGCCTCTGTTTACCACGCCGCTTGGTCCTTGGGTGATTCTGTAACGGTTTTCTTCTGGGGAAAGAGAGGCGGACCAAAATGCAGCGTGGTTAGTTTTAGTTTTGTACATCTTTAATAAAGATGAAAATACAACATTCCGCCAGAGCCGCCAGTGCCGCCAGTCTGCAAGGAGACACCAGTGCCGCCAAGAAATGTGAAAAAACCGAACCAGTCCTATCTGGTGCCACAAACACAAAGACAGGAACAATCACCCACAAGAGACCTAAAGAATATGGCTGCCTAAATATGGTTCCCAATCAGAGACAACGATAAACTCCTGCCTCTGATTGAGAACCACTCTAGGCAACCATAGACTTACCTCGAGTACTACTCTAACCACAATCCCATAACTACAGACAACCCCAGACGAAACAAACCACATAAATCCCCATGTTACACCCTGGCCTCACCAAAATACTACCGAAAACACAGAATACTAAGGCCAGGGCGTGACAGTACCCCCCCCCCCCCCCCCCCCTCCCCAAAGGAGCGGACTCCCGGCCGCCACCTAAATCCATAGGGGAGGGTCTGGGTGGGCGTCTGTCGGCTCTGGCGCTGGACGTGGACCCCATTCCAACAGTCTCTGTCCACCTCCTTCGCATCCTTTGATTGGCGACCCTCGCCGCCGACCCAGGCCTACTAACCCCAACAAAGGGCCCACCTGGACTGAGGGGTGCCTCACGACTGAGGAAGCTCAGGGCTGAGGGGAAGCTCAGGGCTGAGGGGAAGCTCAGGGCTGAGGGGAAGCTCAGGGCTGAGGGGAAGCTCAGGCAGGTTGATGGATCTGGCAGATCCTGGCTGGCTGGTGGTTCCGACAGATCCTGGCTGACTGGCGGTTCTGGCAGATCCTAGCTGACTGGCGGTTCTGGCAGATCCTGGCAGTTCTGGCAGATCCTGGCTGACTGGCAGTTCTGGCAGATCCTGGCTGACTGGCGGATCCTTGCAGATCCTGGCTGACTGGCGGATCCTGGCTGACCCTGGCAGACTGGCGTATCCTGGCAGACTGGCAGATCCCGGCTGACAGACAGTCCTGGCAGATCCTGGCTGACTGGCAGCGCCAGGCTGACTGGCGGATCCTGGCTGAATGGCGGATCCTGGCAGACTGGCGGCTCTGGCGGATCCTGGCTGACTGGCGGATCCTGCCTGAATGGCGGCACTGGCGGCTCTTGGCAGACTGGCGGCACTGGCGGCTCCTTGCAGACTGGCGGCTCTGGCGGATCCTGCCTGAATGGCGGATCCTGGCTGAATGGCGGATCCTGGCTGACTGGCGGATCCTGGCTGACTGGCGGATCCTGGCTGAATGGCGGCACTGGCGGCTCCTGGCAGACTGGCGGCACTGGCGGCTCCTTGCAGAATGGCGGCTCTGGCGGATCCTGGCTGACTGGCGGATCCTGCCTGAATGGCGGATCCTGGCTGAATGGCGGATCCTGGCAGACTGGCGGCTCCTTGCAGACTGGCGGCTCTGGCGGATCCTGCCTGAATGGCGGCACTGGCGGCTCTTGGCAGACTGGCGGCACTGGCGGCTCCTTGCAGACTGGTGGCTCTGGCGGATCCTGCCTGAATGGCGGATCCTGGCTGAATGGCGGATCCTGGCTGACTGGCGGATCCTGGCTGACTGGCGGATCCTGGCTGAATGGCGGCACTGGCGGCTCCTGGCAGACTGGCGGCACTGGCGGCTCCTTGCAGAATGGCGGCTCTGGCGGATCCTGGCTGACTGGCGGATCCTGCCTGAATGGCGGATCCTGGCTGAATGGCGGATCCTGGCTGAATGGCGGCACTGGCGGCTCCTGGCAGACTGGCGGCTCCTTGCAGACTGGCGGCTCTGGCGGATCCTGCCTGAATGGCGGATCCTGGCTGACCCTGGCTGACTGGCGGATCTTGGCTGACTGGCGGATCCTGGCAGACTGGCGGATCCTGGCAGATCCTGGCTGACTCACAGTCCTGGCAGATCCTGGCTGACTGGCAGTTCTGGCAGATCCTGGCTGACTGGCGGATCCTGGCTGAATGGCGGATCCTGGCAGACTGGCGGATCCTGGCAGACTGGCGGCTCTGGCGGATCCTGGCTGACTGGCGGATCCTGCCTGAATGGCGGATCCTGGCTGAATGGCGGATCCTGGCTGAATGGCGGCACTGGCGGCTCCTTGCAGACTGGCGGCTCAGGCGGCGCTGGGCAGACGGGCGACTCAGGCGGCGCTGGGCAGACGGGCGGCTCAGGCGGCGCTGGGCAGACGGGCGGCTCAGGCGGCGCTGGGCAGACGGGCGGCTCATGCGGCGCTGGAGAGGAAGGCTCCGGCAGCGCTGGACTGAGGGGCTCTGGCGCCTCTGGACTGAGGGGCTCTGGCGCCTCTGGACTGAGGGGCTCTGGCGCCTCTGGACTGAGGGGCTCTGGCGCCTCTGGACTGAGGGGCTCTGGCGCCTCTGGACTGAGGGGCTCTGGCGCCTCTGGACTGAGGGGCTCTGGCGCCACTGGACTGAGGGGCTCTGGCGCCTCTGGACTGAGGGGCGGAAACTCCGGTAGCGCCAGACAGGCGGGAGCACCTGTGTTGATGGGACGGAGAGACAGCCTGTTGCGGGGTGCCGGCACTGGTGGTACCGGGCTGGGGACACGCACCTCAGGGCGAATGCCTTGCATACTATGCCAAACCAACAGCCTTCTCTCTACTCTGTCCAATACATCCTCAACACTCTGACTCAGCACTCAGCTTCGCCGACAGCTCCAATTCCATCCATGGCTCCTTACAGTAAACAGGGGGAGTTGGCTCAGGTCGGACTCCTGACTCTGCCACACTCTTCCTGTGCCCCTCCCAATAAATTTTTGGGGCTGCCTCTCGGGCTCCCAGCCGCTCTGCCGTGCTAGCTCCTCCTGCTGCTGCTTTTGCTGCTGCTGCTGTTGCTCCTGCTGCACCTGTTGCTTCTCCTGCTGCTGCTGTTGCTGCTGCCTCTGTTTACCACGCCGCTTGGTCCTTGGGTGATTCTGTAACGGTTTTCTTCTGGGGAAAGAGAGGCGGACCAAAATGCAGCGTGGTTAGTTTTAGTTTTGTACATCTTTAATAAAGATGAAAATACAACATTCTACAAAACAAGAAATGTGAAAAAACCGAACCAGTCCTATCTGGTGCCACAAACACAAAGACAGGAACAATCACCCACAAGAGACCTAAAGAATATGGCTGCCTAAATATGGTTCCCAATCAGAGACAACGATAAACTCCTGCCTCTGATTGAGAACCACTCTAGGCAACCATAGACTTACCTCGAGTACTACTCTAACCACAATCCCATAACTACAGACAACCCCAGACAAAACAAACCACATAAATCCCCATGTTACACCCTGGCCTCACCAAAATACTACCGAAAACACAGAATACTAAGGCCAGGGCGTGACAGTACCCCCCTCCCCCCCCCCCCCCCCCTCCCCAAAGGAGCGGACTCCCGGCCGCCACCTAAATCCATAGGGGAGGGTCTGGGTGGGCGTCTGTCGGCTCTGGCGCTGGACGTGGACCCCATTCCAACAGTCTCTGTCCACCTCCTTCGCATCCTTTGATTGGCGACCCTCGCCGCCGACCCAGGCCTACTAACCCCAACAAAGGGCCCACCTGGACTGAGGGGTGCCTCACGACTGAGGAAGCTCAGGGCTGAGGGGAAGCTCAGGGCTGAGGGGAAGCTCAGGGCTGAGGGGAAGCTCAGGGCTGAGGGGAAGCTCAGGCAGGTTGATGGATCTGGCAGATCCTGGCTGGCTGGTGGTTCCGACAGATCCTGGCTGACTGGCGGTTCTGGCAGATCCTAGCTGACTGGCGGTTCTGGCAGATCCTGGCAGTTCTGGCAGATCCTGGCTGACTGGCAGTTCTGGCAGATCCTGGCTGACTGGCGGATCCTGGCAGATCCTGGCTGACTGGCGGATCCTGGCTGACCCTGGCAGACTGGCGGATCCTGGCAGACTGGCAGATCCCGGCTGACAGACAGTCCTGGCAGATCCTGGCTGACTGGCAGTTCTGGCAGATCCTGGCTGACTGGCAGCGCCAGGCTGACTGGCGGATCCTGGCTGAATGGCGGATCCTGGCAGACTGGCGGCTCTGGCGGATCCTGGCTGACTGGCGGATCCTGCCTGAATGGCGGCACTGGCGGCTCTTGGCAGACTGGCGGCACTGGCGGCTCCTTGCAGACTGGCGGCTCTGGCGGATCCTGCCTGAATGGCGGATCCTGGCTGAATGGCGGATCCTGGCTGACTGGCGGATCCTGGCTGACTGGCGGATCCTGGCTGAATGGCGGCACTGGCGGCTCCTGGCAGACTGGCGGCACTGGCGGCTCCTTGCAGAATGGCGGCTCTGGCGGATCCTGGCTGACTGGCGGATCCTGCCTGAATGGCGGATCCTGGCTGAATGGCGGATCCTGGCAGACTGGCGGCTCCTTGCAGACTGGCGGCTCTGGCGGATCCTGCCTGAATGGCGGATCCTGGCTGACTGGCGGATCCTGGCTGACTGGCGGCACTGGCGGCTCCTGGCATACTGGCGGCACTGGCGGCTCCTTGCAGACTGGCGGCTCCTTGCAGACTGGCGGCACTGGTGTCTCCTTGCAGACTGGCGGCACTGGCGGCTCTTTGCAGACTGGCGGATCCTGGCAGGCTGGCGGATCCTGGCAGATCCTGGCTGACTGACAGTCCTGGCAGATCCTGGCTGACTGGCAGTTCTGGCAGATCCTGGCTGACTGGCAGCTCCTGGCTGAATGGCGGATCCTGGCTGACCCTGGCTGACTGGCGGATCCTGGCTGACTGGCGGATCTTGGCAGACTGGCGGATCCTGGCAGATCCTGGCTGACTGACAGTCCTGGCAGATCCTGGCTGACTGGCAGTTCTGGCAGATCCTGGCTGACTGGCAGCTCCTGGCTGAATGGCGGATCCTGGCTGAATGGCGGATCCTGGCTGAATTGCGGATCCTGGCAGACTGGCGGCTCTGGCGGATCCTGGCTGACTGGCGGATCCTGCCTGAATGGCAGACTGGCGGCACTGGCGGCTCCTTGCAGACTGGCGGCCCTGGCGGATCCTGCCTGAATGGCAGATCCTGGCTGACTGGCGGATCCTGGCTGACTGGCGGATCCTGGCTGAATGGCGGCACTGGCGGCTCCTGGCAGACTGGCGGCACTGGCGGCTCCTTGCAGAATGGCGGCTCTGGCGGATCCTGGCTGACTGGCGGATCCTGCCTGAATGGCGGATCCTGGCTGAATGGCGGATCCTGGCTGAATGGCGGCACTGGCAGCTCCTGGCAGACTGGCGGCTCCTTGCAGACTGGCGGCTCTGGCGGATCCTGCCTGAATGGCGGATCCTGGCTGACCCTGGCTGACTGGCGGATCCTGGCTGACTGGCGGATCCTGGCAGACTGGCGGATCCTGGCAGATCCTGGCTGACTCACAGTCCTGGCAGATCCTGGCTGACTGGCAGTTCTGGCAGATCCTGGCTGACTGGCGGATCCTGGCTGAATGGCGGATCCTGGCAGACTGGCGGATCCTGGCAGACTGGCGGCTCTGGCGGATCCTGGCTGACTGGCGGATCCTGCCTGAATGGCGGATCCTGGCTGAATGGCGGATCCTGGCTGAATGGCGGCACTGGCGGCTCCTGGCAGACTGGCGGCACTGGCGGCTCCTTGCAGACTGGCGGCTCTGGCGGATCCTGCCTGAATGGCAGATCCTGGCTGACTGTCAGATCCTGGCTGACTGGCGGCACTGGCGGCTCCTGGCAGACTGGCGGCACTGGCGGCTCCTTGCAGACTGGCGGCACTGGCGGCTCCTTGCAGACTGGCGGCACTGACGTCTCCTTGCAGACTGGCCGCACTGGCGGCTCCTTGCAGACTGGCGGCACTGGCGTCTCCTTGCAGACTGGCGGCACTGGCGGCTCCTTGCAGACTGGCGGCACTGGCGGCTCCTTGCAGACTGGCGGCACTGGCGGCTCCTTGCAGACGGGCAGCTCAGGCGGCGCTGGGCAGACGGGCGGCTCAGGCGGCGCTGGGCAGACGGGCGGCTCAGGCGGCGCTGGGCAGACGGGCGGCTCAGGCGGCGCTGGAGAGGGAGGCTCCGGCAGCGCTGGACTTAGGGGCTCTGGCGCCTCTGGACTGAGGGGCTCTGGCGCCTCTGGACTGAGGGGCTCTGGCGCCTCTGGACTGAGGGGCTCTGGCGCCTCTGGACTGAGGGGCTCTGGCGCCTCTGGACTGAGGGGCTCTGGCGCCTCTGGACTGAGGGGCGGAAACTCCGGTTGCGCCGGACAGGCGGGAGCACCTGTGTTGATGGGATGGAGAGACAGCCTGTTGCGGGGTGCCGGCACTGGTGGTACCGGGCTGGGGACACGCACCTCAGGGCGAATGCCTTGCATACTATGCCAAACCAACAGCCGTCTCTCTACTCTGTCCAATACATCCTCAACACTCTCAGACTCAGCACTCAGCTTCGCCGACAGCTCCAATTCTATCCATGGCTCCTTACGGTAAACAGGGGGAGTTGGCTCAGGTCTGACTCCTGACTCTGCCACACTCTCCCTGTGCCCCCCCCAAGAAATTTTTGGGGCTGCCTCTCGGGCTTCCAGCCGCTCTGCCGTGCTATCTCCTCCTGCTGCTGCTTTTGCTGCTGCTGCTGTTGCTCCTGCTGCACCTGTTGCTTCTCCTGCTGCTGCTGTTGCTGCTGCCTCTGTTTACCACGCCGCTTGGTCCTTGATTGGTGGCTGATTCTGTAATGGTTTTCTTCTGGGGAAAGAGAGGCGGACCAAAATGCAGCGTGGTTAGTTTTGTACATCTTTAATAAAGATGAAAGTACAACAATCTACAAAACAAGAAATGTGAAAAAACCAAAACAGTCCTATCTGGTGCCACAAACACAAAGACAGGAACAATCACCCACAAGAGACCTAAAGAATATGGCTGCCTAAATATGGTTCCCAATCAGAGACAACGATAAACTCCTGCCTCTGATTGAGAACCACTCTAGGCAACCATAGACTTACCTCGAGTACTACTCTAACCACAATCCCATAACTACAGACAACCCCAGACAAAACAAACCACATAAATCCCCATGTCACACCCTGGCCTCACCAAAATACTAACGAAAACACAGAATACTAAGGCCAGGGCGTGACAGCTACCAAATTCTAATTGAGTGTATGTAAACTTCTGACCCACTGGGAATGTGATGAAAGAAATGAAAGCTGAAATAAATCATTCTCTCCACTATTATTCTGACATTTCACATTCTTAAAATAAAGTGGTGATCCTAACTGACCTAAGACAGGGAATTTTTACTTGGATTAAATGTTAGGAATTGTGAAAAACTGATTTTAAATGTATTTAGCCAAGGTGTATGTAAACTTCCAACTTCAACTGTATATACCTCACATGTGACTCATAATGAGACTAAGTAATTTGCCTATTAACATATTAATCTGACTCCATAAAGATAAACAAAATATATAATATATTAGGCAATGAGTTGACATTGCAAGAACTGGTCTGAGGATGGTCTACATCAAAGGCAGATATTTCATTGACTTTGTACATCGAATGGATTTACATACAAATATATATATATAAAGTTACAAAGAATGAACAAGCATTGAAAGGCATTATTCCGAATAGATCCTGAGGTTAACGTACAGGACAAAGAGATGCTTACTAGGCCTAGAAGCCTAAGAAATGATAATTAATGATACAACCTTCCTCTGTGCTCGAGAGAGAGAGAGAGAGAGAGAGAGAGAGAGAGAGAGAGAGAGAGAGAGAGAGAGAGAGAGGCAGAGACAGAGACAGAGACAGAGACAGAGACAGAGAGACAGAGAGACAGAGAGTCAGAGTCTCCCTGCTTGAGATAGGTGTCCTCCATTTAGAACATCGGAAGATGTGTCACCTTTCAATCCAAGACCAATCAAACAATACCAAGTTTACAGTGTAACCTGACCACCGGGACCCAATGTCCACAGGGTGTCACAGCATCTAAAGGCTTGTGTGATGAAGGGGGATGAGACAAATGGAAATAAGACAGAATTACTGAGAAAATCATCAAACCCTTTTTGTACAATAAAGTAATTAAGAGTTCTCTCTGTACCAGTTACCACAGCGATAATAGATCCATATAGTTTAGAAATGGCGTTATCCTCAGTGAACAACTTTCAGATCACTACCAGACATGGATACTATAGCAATAGTCAGTCCTCTGGATACTGTAACAGAGAGATGCATTTTGGCCCCTCAGAGAGGGAAGGGCTGACTAGTCCGTGGGCATTGTCCTTTGTTCCTGGACCATTTGCCATGCAGCTCCAGGGGACAGAGAACACATCAATTAGGACCGAGCCTACACCAAGTGCTCACATACTCTCCTATCATTGCAGCTCTGTCATTACCCCTCCCCCCCTTTCTGACACCCTGGTGGGTGGTGACACGCATCTCTGCAGCAAGACAGAGCTGTTCATCCTCCAAGAAAAGGCCTGTCCACTCCAAGACCTCTCCATCATGGTTGACAACTCCATGGTATCCCCCTCCCAGAGTGCAAAGGACTTTGGTGTGACGCTGGACCACACCCTGTCGTTCTCTGCAAACATCAAAGCAGTGACTAGCTCCTGCAGGTTCATGCTCAACATCATCCGTAGAGTACCATCCTACCTCACACAGGAAGTGGAACATCCATAGAGTACCACCCTACCTCACACAGGAAGTGGAACATCCATAGAGTACCACCCTACCTCACACAGGAAGTGGAACATCCGTAGAGTACCACCCTACCTCACACAGGAAGTGGAACATCCATAGAGTACCACCCTACCTCACACAGGAAGTGGAACATCCGTAGAGTACCACCCTACCTCACACAGGAAGTGGAACATCCATAGAGTACCACCCTACCTCACACAGGAAGTGGAACATCCGTAGAGTACCACCCTACCTCACACAGGAAGTGGAACATCCGTAGAGTACCACCCTACCTCACACAGGAAGTGGAACATCCATAGAGTACGACCCTACCTCACACAGGAAGCGACGCAGGTCCGAATCCAGGCACTTGTCATCTCTCGTCTGGACTACTGCAACTCTCTGTTGGCTGGGTTTCCCCCTTGTGTCATCAAACCCCTGCAATTTATCCAGAACCTTCCCAAGTCCTTCCATGTCACCCCGCTCCTCCTCACACTCCACTGGCTTCCAGTCGAAGCTCCACTACAACAAGACCATGGTACTTACCTACGGAGCAGCAAGAGGAACTGCCCCTCTCTACCTTCAGGCTCTGCTCAAACACTACACCTCAACCCGAGTACTCCGTTCTGCCACCTCTGGTCTCTTGGCCCTCCCACCCCTATGAGAACGCAGCTCCCACTTAGCCCAGTCAAAGCTCTTCCCTCTCCTGGCAGTCCAATCGTATAACCCGCCTCCCCCCCCCCCCCCCCCCCCCTAGGACAGAAGAGTTCCTGTCCATCTTCTGAAAATATCTAAAACCTCTTCAAAGAGTATCTTAAATAATCCCACAGAAAAGTTCAATTTTGGTTTCATCTGACCAGAGCACCTTCTTCTACATGTTTGGTGTGTCTCCCAGGTGGCTTGTGGCAAACTTTAAACGACACTTTTTATGGATATCTTTAAGAAATGGCTTTCTTCTTGCCACTCTTCCATAAAGGCCAGATTTGTGCAATATACAACTGATTGTTGTCCTATGGACAGAGTCTCCCACCTCAGCTGTAGATCTCTGCAGTTCATCCAGAGTGATCATGGGCCTCTTGGCTGCATCTCTGATCAGTCTTCTCCTTGTATGAGCTGAACGTTTAGAGGGACGGCCAGGTCTTGGTAGATTTGCAGTGGTCTGATACTCCTTCCATTTCAATATTATCGCTTGCACAGTGCTCCTTGGGATGTTTAAAGCTTGGGAAATCTTTTTGTATCCAAATCCGGCTTTAAACTTCTTCACAACAGTATCTCGGACCTGCCTGGTGTGTTCCTTGTTCTTCATGATGCTCTCTGCGCTTTTAACGGACCTCTGAGACTATCACAGTGCAGGTGCATTTATATGGAGACTTGATTACACACAGGTGGATTGTATTTATCATCATTAGTCATTTAGGTCAACATTGGATCATTCAGAGATCCTCACTGAACTTCTGGAGAGAGTTTGCTGCACTGAAAGTAAAGGGGCTGAATAATTTTGCACGCCCAATTTTTCAGTTTTTGATTTGTTAAAAAAGTTTGAAATATCCAATAAATGTCGTTCCGCTTCATGATTGTGTCCCACTTGTTGTTGATTCTTCACAAAAAATACAGTTTTATATCTTTATGCTTGAAGCCTGAAATGTGGCAAAAGGTCGCAAAGTTCAAGGGGGCCGAATACTTTCGCAAGGCACTGTATACACTATACATACACTATATACACTGTATATACATACACATACCATATATACACTGTACATATATACACTATATATACACTGTATATACATACACATACCATATATACACTGTACATACACTATACATACACTATACATATATACACTATATATACACTATACATATATACACTATATATACACTGTATATACATACACATACCATATATACACTGTACATACACTATACATACACTATACATATATACACTATATATACACTATACATATATACACTATATATACACTGTATATACATACACATACCATATATACACTGTACATACACTATACATACACTGTACATATATACACTATATATACACTATACATATATACACTATATATACACTGTATATACATACACATACCATATATACACTGTACATACACTATACATACACTGTACATATATACACTATATATACACTGTATATACATACACATACCATATATACACTGTACATACACTATACATACACTGTACATATATACACTATATATACACTGTATATACATACACATACCATATATACACTGTACATACACTATACATACACTGTACATATATACACTATATATACACTGTATATACATACACATACCATATATACACTGTACATACACTATACATACACTGTACATATATACACTATATATACACTGTATATACATACACATACCATATATACACTATACATACACTATACATATATACACTATATATACACTGTATATACATACACATACCATATATACACTGTACATACACTATACATACACTATACATATATACACTATATATACACTATACATATATACACTATATATACACTGTATATACATACACATACCATATATACACTGTACATACACTATACATACACTGTACATATATACACTATATATACATTATATACATACATATATATACACTATATATATTAAAAAAGTATGTGGACCCTTCAAATTAGTGGATTCAGCTATTTCAGCAACACCCATTGCTGACAGGTGTATAAAATTGAGTACACAGCCATGCAATCTCCATAGACAAACACTGGCAGTAGAATGGCCTCACTGAAGTGCTCAGTGACTTTCAACATGTGACCGTCATAGGATGCCACCTTTCCAACAGGTAAGTTCATCAAATTTCTGCCCTGCTAGAGCTGCCTCGATCAACTGTTAAGTGCTGTTTATTGTGAAGTGGAAATGTCTAGGAGCAACAACGGCTCAGCCGCGAAGTGGTAGGCCACACAAGCTCACAGATCAGAACCGCCAAGTGCTGAAGACTATAGCGTGTAAAAATCATCTGTCCTCGGTTGTATCATTACCGAGTTCCAAACTGCCTCTGGAAGCAACGTCATCACAAGAACTGTTCGTCTGGAGCTTCATGAAATGGGTTTTCCTCGGCCGAGCAGCAGCACACAAGCCTAAGATCACCATGCGCAATGCCAAGCGTCGGCTGGAGTGGTGTAAAGCTTGCCGCAATTGGGCTCTATAGCAGTGGAAATGTTCTCTGGAGTGATGAATCACGCTTCACAGTCTGGCAGTCTGACGGACGAAACTGGGTTTGGTGGATGCCAGGAGAACGCTACCTGCCCCAATGCATAGTGCCAACTGTACATTTTGGTGGAGGAAGAATAATGATCTGGGACTGTTTTTCATGGTTCAGGCTAGATCCCTTAGTTCCAGCGAAGGGAAATCTTAACGCTACAGCATACAATGACATTCTAGATGATTCTGTGTTTCCAACTTTGTGGCAACAGTTTGGGGAAGGCCCGTTCCTTCCCTGTTTCCCGTGCACAAAGCGAGGTCTATACAGAAATGGTTTGTCGAGATTTGTGTGGAAGAACTTGACTGGCCTGCACAAAGCCCTGACCTCAACCCTGTCTAACACCTTTGGGATGAATTGGAATGGCGACTGCGAGCCAGGCCTAATCGACCAACATCAGGGCCGACCTCATTAAGTCCCGACAGCAATGTTCCAACATTTAGTGGACACTTTCCCAGAAGAGTGGAGGCTGTTATAGCAGCAAAGACAGAACCAACTCCATATTAATGGCAATTTTTTTTAAATAAGATTTTCGATGAGCATGTCTATCTTTGGTCTATCAAACGCTACTGCATTCGCTTTGTGGATATTTTATTTGCCATCATTTACAGATTTTACAAAACCGTTAATTCTAATCACAAAATGGAAGCCAGTTACAAATGTTGACTTTTAGGGGACGAAAAAAACAACTGAGATCTTGTCAACGTTTTTGCTTTGCATCAAATTTCAGGCAAAAAAAAGAGAGAAAATGAAAACCAGATGTTGAGAAGGAAGGAAGGAGGGAGAGCGAGATGGTGGAGGAGGGGAGAGAGAGAGATTGCGAAGAAGGGGGGCTGAGAGGATTTTATGTAGACGGAATAACGCACACAGGAGCAGAGGAATAGAGGGGAAGAGGTGGGAAGGGGGGGGGGGGGTAAATTGAACGCATTGGAGGAATTGCAGTTTGACTGCGTTGTAGAAGGTTTCACACAAAGAATGGATAACTAACAAGCTGGGGGATCGTAAATACAAACGCACATGAAATTGACGACAAAATGAATGCACCAAAAACAAACGAAAGGATTGAATCTACATTATTGTTAACTTTGGAAGGAGGAGTTTGAAGAACTTTGAAGACGGGGTCTGTAGTAAGTTAAGTAGACTAAAGTCGCTGAGATTGCGTTTCCAGAGGAAAGTGGAGGACATAAACAGAAGGAAAGATGTTAGCAGAGACGAGCGTTCACTTTTATAAAAGGCCTAATGTCTACAATATTTAACCCCTTTCGTTTTGCGCATGGCCTTTCAAATAGGTTTATTTTCTCAAATAACACTGGATCGGACGGAGGAAAACGGTTTAGTCCAGAATGCGCATAGTCTTTTATCGAGATGTCAGCTGTATGTAGCGTGCGGTTCGTTTTTTGGGGGGGTAGCCTGAAATATTTGGATACAGTCGTAAAGAAGATAGTTTGTAGCCTTCCCATTTCCCTAAGACAAAGCCAATCTGTGTTGGAACAATGTGGCCAATTTCTGTTTGTTTATTGTAACTTTATTGCAACAATTGTTACATGTATCCGTGTGGATTGCAACCTCGTGTAGCCTAGGTTACAGTACATTTGGTTTTATTTATTTTCATTATATTGTACAGTAAATGTAAAAAAATATATCTAAAAAAAAAATTGGGGAGGCCAATTGGTTGGTGAAATAATTAGTAAATAAAATCAATATCTATTTGATGGCTTTTTCCGTCGTTGATAGAGAGTTTGATCGGGGTTCAAATCGCACAGTCCAGCTCACGGAGGAGGACTGCAGTTTGGTGGATAAAAGACTGGAGCCCATTTCAACCAGGAGTCTGATACGGGACAACGACTCGAACCAACGGACCACTCGTGGGAAAGGCCTGTTTTTTGGGGGATTTAACTCCACAAGCCTGGAATCTAATCTTATTCACTTTTGTGAGAGAACCCGCATCCTGTCCTTTAGGCTATGCCTGTGTAAACCGTGATTAGGCAGGTATGCAGTTGAACCGACCGAAGAGCGCTTTAGTGTCGAGCTTCAGTCCGTCGATTTCCCCTGAGACGGCAGCCAGTACCGGTTCCTTCTCCAGCCAGTTCAAAACCATGCGCTTCTCCTACCACATCAGCCGCAGCATGGCAAGACCACAACCGCCGCTGCGCAGGATACGTGAGTAATCTATTTACTTTTGTTGTAGCCTACACAGTGCCGATTTTAATAAGCATGTCAATCTTGGTGTAGCAAACTCCCAAATTTGTTTTAGGAAAATGCCAGCAAAGCCACTACACAACATTAAACAATACATTCATTGCACTATAAAGGTGACAAAAGGTGACCAGAAACTGTTAGGGCCTACATAAAGCTGTCCCAACATCAGAGCTTTCTTTTCAGCACCATGGAGTGAGTCCTTAGCACTGCAACACCTGGCTATCAGCGGAGTCTTGTCTGGCAGCAGCGAAACAGTTCACTCAGCCTCATTTACTGCCTTAAAAAACATAGCTGAGATGACTGACTTGCTTAAACAAATGTGACAATTGAGATGTACAAACTACGGCATAAGGGGACGACGAGCGGATAAGAGGCAATCCGTAATTTTGATTAATACATTCATGAGCGAGATAGGCAACATAACTTTTGAAATGTAGAGCGGCAGAATACAGAACATGGGCTGTTTCTTACATTGTTCTCCCTGTACACCAAGTCAGAACCGTAGGATAAATAAAGGGGGCATAAAAGCAGACAATGAAAACTCTTACAATAGTCAATGATTACATTTCTCAAAAACAGGTTAAGGTGCACCACCAAGTCAGAACAGTAGGCGAAATTAAGACTTGAAAATAGACAAAATTATTAGGAGGAGTCACATGGGCTAATAGCAGCTTACTACACAACATACACTTAGTATGACTTTCTTAGCTACAGTATGTATATCTCCCTGGCATATTACAACATCATGAAGCAGCATACAATACATTTTTGGACTCACCTTGTTGTGCTGTGCTCACTCTTGAACAGGAAAGAGGTGCAGTGGTCCTTCTTGGGCAAATTATGTTATCAAAGTCTGTCATTCTCTGGATTTATGGTGCTTTTAAAACAACTGGGAACTCTGAAAAAAAACAAGGTTGAATCATGATGACATCATTGATCTTCAGGTCGTGGCTCTAGAAAGAGGCCGGATTTACAATTCCGAGTTGGATGACCGTATTTTCCCAGTCGGAGCTAGTTTATTCTTGACTTCCCAGCTAACTTGACTTCAGTGAATTCAAGACATCGCAGTTCCAAGTTAACTGTTGTTTTGACTGCGGCACAAATCATGCTTCATTGACAGCATGGCCAATGTTGAATGTTTATCATTTTAAGAGACACTTAATCTCAGATTTGGCAGCACACAGACACTCCACTGAATTGCAGGCATGTGATTGCTTTGAAATGCTTGCAGTTAGCCACTGTCACTGATTCTTTCCAAACCACCCATTGTTGAATTTGCAATTTCCAACGTGTTGTGTAAGGCTTATGTCCAATGTTCTAAGAGCACCGATATGTTTTATCTATACTTTCCCTTCATTATTTCTCTTCATATGACAAGAATTAAAAAGGATTTGCCAGTAGATTGTCGACTTGATTCATGATGACTTCTAGCTAAGATTGTGAAAGTCTGATGTTGACATGATCAGTCCAATCAAAGCGACTGTAGATACAATGTGATTTGACGTCATTTTATCTGTGGCCAATGACCTTGAGCCTTCTTGGATGGGCACTACTAATGTAACTATGGCAGCACCCAAGGGGCTGGAATTTTCTAGCTCTACCCTTAAAATCAAATCAAATGTTATTTGTCACATACACATGGTTAGCAGATGTTAATGCGAGTGTAGCGAAATGCTTGTGCTTCTAGTTCTGACAATGCAGTAGTAACCAACGAGTAATCTAACCTAACAATTCCAAAACTAATACCTTATACACACAAGTGTAAAGGGATAAAGAATATGTACATAAAGATATATGAATGAGTGATGGTACAGAACGGCATAGGCAAGATGGAGTAGACGGCAGCATTTGCCGTATCAGGCGGTGATACAGCCTGACAGGATGCTCTCGATTGTGCATCTGTAGAACTCAATGATTATTATTTTAAACATTATTTGGAAACTGATATGTGACACGTGTTTATTCCAAAAAACATGCAAAAGAGGCGGGGCTCTGCCATACCTGCCCTGAATGACGGGTCATCGCTGAGCCTACAGATAGTAGGCATGTAGTTATAGGTTGTGTGTAGTTAGTTATAGGTTGTGGCCAAGCACTTTCTTATGAAGATGAGCTTCTTCCTGTGAGGTTTCCTGCTCCAGTGTCTAAATGTATGACACACACACACACACACACACACACACACTTCGCTGTTGTGACGGTGTTATTATAATTCATACATGATTGACTCCTATCAGATCACTATCAAGCTCTTTTTGCTTTGACAAACAGACGATTTTCATTCATGCAAGAGCTCTTAATTTCCCTGGTGATATGCTAATAGTCTTGATTGATGGACAAAAAGAGAGGACTTGGCAAAGTGAAATATATTCACTCGTGCTGAAGTACATTTGAGTGACGTATGGGTAAATCAATACACAGAATGCAGCAGGTATTAACTGTCACAGTTAGAAAGGTCACAGTAACCTGAATTATGGATCTGGGAGGTCTCCAAGTTCTAAATGATAGACTACATGAAAGGTTACATACCGATTGGTCCATTAGTATTCTAGTAGGGTTGGGTTACATATTGATTGGCCCATTAGTATTCTAGTAGGGTTGGGTTACATATTGATTGGCCCATTAGTATTCTAGTAGGGTTGGGTTACATATTGATTGGTCCATTAGTATTCTAGTAGGGTTAGGTTACATATTGATTTGGTCCATTAGTATTCTAGTTGGGTTACATACTGATTGGTCCATTAGTATTCTAGTAGGGTTGGGTTACATACTGATTGGTCCATTAGTATTCTAGTAGGGTTGGGTTACATATTGATTGGTCCATTAGTATTCTAGTTGGGTTACATATTGATTGGTCCATTAGTATTCTAGTTAGGTTACATATTGATTGGTCCATTAGTATTCTAGTAGGGTTACATATTGATTGGTCCATTAGTATTCTAGTTGGGTTACATATTGATTGGTCCATTAGTATTCTAGTAGGGTTAGGTTACATATTGATTGGTCCATTAGTATTCTAGTAGGGTTAGGTTACATATTGATTGGTCCATTAGTATTCTAGTAGGGTTGGGTTACATACTGATTGGTCCATTAGTATTCTAGTAGGGTTGGGTTACATACTGATTGGTCCATTAGTATTCTAGTAGGGTTGGGTTACCTATTGATTGGTCCATTAGTATTCTAGTAGGGTTACATATTGATTGGTCCATTAGTATTCTAGTAGGGTTACATACTGATTGGTCCATTAGTATTCTAGTAGGGTTAGGTTACATATTGATTGGTCCATTAGTATTCTAGTAGGGTTAGGTTACATATTGATTGGTCCATTAGTATTCTAGTAGGGTTAGGTTACATATTGATTGGTCCATTAGTATTCTAGTAGGGTTAGGTTACATATTGATTGGTCCATTAGTATTCTAGTAGGGTTACATATTGATTGGTCCATTAGTATTCTAGTAGGGTTACATATTGATTGGTCCATTAGTATTCTAGTAGGGTTACATACTGATTGGTCCATTAGTATTCTAGTTGGGTTACATACCGATTGGTCCATTAGTATTCTAGTAGGGTTACATATTGATTGGTTCATTAGTATTCTAGTAGGGTTAGGTTACATATTGATTGGTCCATTAGTATTCTAGTAGGGTTAGGTTACATATTGATTGGTCCATTAGTATTCTAGTAGGGTTAGGTTACATATTGATTGGTCCATTAGTATTCTAGTAGGGTTAGGTTACATATTGATTGGTCCATTAGTATTCTAGTAGGGTTACATATTGATTGGTCCTTTAGTATTCTAGTAGGGTTACATATTGATTGGTCCATTAGTATTCTAGTAGGGTTACATATTGATTGGTCCTTTAGTATTCTAGTAGGGTTACATATTGATTGGTCCATTAGTATTCTAGTAGGGTTACATACTGATTGGTCCATTAGTATTCTAGTAGGGTTACATACTGATTGGTCCATTAGTATTCTAGTAGGGTTACATATTGATTGGTCCATTAGTATTCTAGTTGGGTTACATATTGATTGGTCCATTAGTATTCTAGTAGGGTTACATACTGATTGGTCCATTAGTATTCTAGTTGGGTTACATATTGATTGGTCCATTAGTATTCTAGTAGGGTTAGGTTACATATTGATTGGTCCATTAGTATTCTAGTAGGGTTGGGTTACATATTGATTGGTCCATTAGTATTCTAGTTGGGTTACATATTGATTGTCCATTAGTATTCTAGTTGGGTTACATATTGATTGGTCCATTAGTATTCTAGTAGGGTTACATACTGATTGGTCCATTAGTATTCTAGTAGGGTTAGGTTACATATTGATTGGTCCATTAGTATTCTAGTAGGGTTGGGTTACATACTGATTGGTCCATTAGTATTCTAGTAGGGTTGGGTTACATACTGATTGGTCCATTAGTATTCTAGTAGGGTTAGGTTACATACTGATTGGTCCATTAGTATTCTAGTAGGGTTACATATTGATTGGTCCATTAGTATTCTAGTAGGGTTAGGTTACATACTGATTGGTCCATTAGTATTCTAGTAGGGTTGGGTTACATACTGATTGGTCCATTAGTATTCTAGTAGGGTTAGGTTACATATTGATTTGTCCATTAGTATTCTAGTAGGGTTAGGTTACATATTGATTGGTCCATTAGTATTCTAGTAGGGTTAGGTTACATATTGATTGGTCCATTAGTATTCTAGTAGGGTTAGGTTACATACTGATTGGTCCATTAGTATTCTAGTAGGGTTGGGTTACATACTGATTGGTCCATTAGTATTCTAGTAGGGTTGGGTTACATATTGATTGGTCCATTAGAATTCTAGTAGGGTTGGGTTACATATTGATTGGT
This sequence comes from Oncorhynchus mykiss, assembly GCF_013265735.2. Lineage (NCBI taxonomy): Eukaryota > Metazoa > Chordata > Actinopteri > Salmoniformes > Salmonidae > Oncorhynchus > Oncorhynchus mykiss. The sequence goes on from NC_048573.1 coordinate 76,412,225, forward strand.
CCATTAGTATTCTAGTAGGGTTACATATTGATTGGTCCATTAGTATTCTAGTAGGGTTGGGTTACATACTGATTGGTCCATTAGTATTCTAGTAGGGTTACATATTGATTGGTCCATTAGTATTCTAGTAGGGTTACATATTGATTGGTCCATTAGTATTCTAGTAGGGTTGGGTTACATACTGATTGGTCCATTAGTATTCTAGTAGGGTTGGGTTACATATTGATTGGTCCATTAGTATTCTAGTAGGGTTAGGTTACATATTGATTGGTCCATTAGTATTCTAGTAGGGTTGGGTTACATACTGATTGGTCCATTAGTATTCTAGTAGGGTTGGGTTACATATTGATTGGTCCATTAGTATTCTAGTAGGGTTGGGTTACATACTGATTGGTCCATTAGTATTCTAGTAGGGTTGGGTTACATATTGATTGGTCCATTAGTATTCTAGTAGGGTTAGGTTACATATTGATTGGTCCATTAGTATTCTAGTAGGGTTACATATTGATTGGTCCATTAGTATTCTAGTTGGGTTACATACTGATTGGTCCATTAGTATTCTAGTAGGGTTAGGTTACATATTGATTGGTCCATTAGTATTCTAGTAGGGTTAGGTTACATATTGATTGGTCCATTAGTATTCTAGTAGGGTTGGGTTACATACTGATTGGTCCATTAGTATTCTAGTAGGGTTGGGTTACATACTGATTGGTCCATTAGTATTCTAGTAGGGTTGGGTTACCTATTGATTGGTCCATTAGTATTCTAGTAGGGTTACATATTGATTGGTCCATTAGTATTCTAGTTGGGTTACATACTGATTGGTCCATTAGTATTCTAGTAGGGTTAGGTTACATATTGATTGGTCCATTAGTATTCTAGTAGGGTTACATATTGATTGGTCCATTAGTATTCTAGTAGGGTTGGGTTACATATTGATTGGTCCATTAGTATTCTAGTAGGGTTACATATTGATTGGTCCATTAGTGTTCTAGTAGGGTTGGGTTACATATTGATTGGTCCATTAGTATTCTAGTAGGGTTACATATTGATTAGTCCATTAGTATTCTAGTAGGGTTGGGTTACATACTGATTGGTCCATTAGTATTCTAGTAGGGTTACATATTGATTGGTCCATTAGTATTCTAGTTGGGTTACATACTGATTGGTCCATTAGTATTCTAGTAGGGTTAGGTTACATATTGATTGGTCCATTAGTATTCTAGTAGGGTTGGGTTACATATTGATTGGTCCATTAGTATTCTAGTAGGGTTGGGTTACATACTGATTGGTCCATTAGTATTCTAGTTGGGTTACATATTGATTGGTCCATTAGTATTCTAGTAGGGTTAGGTTACCTATTGATTGGTCCATTAGTATTCTAGTTGGGTTGGGTTACATACTGATTGGTCCATTAGTATTCTAGTAGGGTTACATATTGATTGGTCCATTAGTATTCTAGTTGGGTTACATATTGATTGGTCCATTAGTATTCTAGTAGGGTTACATATTGATTGGTCCATTAGTATTCTAGTTGGGTTACATATTGATTGGTCCATTAGTATTCTAGTAGGGTTACATATTGATTGGTCCATTAGTATTCTAGTTGGGTTACATACTGATTGGTCCATTAGTATTCTAGTTGGGTTACATATTGATTGGTCCATTAGTATTCTAGTTGGGTTAGGTTACATACTGATTGGTCCATTAGTATTCTAGTTGGGTTACATATTGATTGGTCCATTAGTATTCTAGTAGGGTTAGGTTACATACTGATTGGTCCATTAGTATTCTAGTTGGGTTACATACCGATTGGTCCATTAGTATTATAGTAGGGTTACATACTGATTGGTCCATTAGTGTTCTAGTAGGGTTACATACTGATTGGTCCATTAGTATTCTAGTTGGGTTACATACCGATTGGTCCATTAGTATTCTACTATGGTTACATACTGATTGGTCCATTAGTATTCTAGTCGGGTTGGGTTACATATTGATTGGTCCATTAGTATTCTAGTAGGGTTAGGTTACATATTGATTGGTCCATTAGTATTCTAGTAGGGTTGGGTTACATATTGATTGGTCCATTAGTATTCTAGTTGGGTTACATACTGATTGGTCCATTAGTATTCTAGTAGGGTTGGGTTACATACTGATTGGTCCATTAGTATTCTAGTAGGGTTGGGTTACAAACTGATTGGTCCACTAGTATTCTAGTAGGGTTGGGTTACATATTGATTGGTCCATTAGTATTCTAGTAGGGTTGGGTTACATATTGATTGGTCCATTAGTATTCTAGTAGGGTTAGGTTACATACTGATTGGTCCATTAGTATTCTAGTAGGGTTACATACTGATTCGTCCATTAGTATTCTAGTAGGGTTACATATTGATTGGACCATTAGTATTCTAGTTGGGTTACATACTGATTGGTCCATTAGTATTCTAGTAGGGTTAGGTTACATATTGATTGGTCCATTAGTATTCTAGTAGGGTTGGGTTACATATTGATTGGTCCATTAGTATTCTAGTAGGGTTGGGTTACATACTGATTGGTCCATTAGTATTCTAGTTGGGTTACATATTGATTGGTCCATTAGTATTCTAGTAGGGTTAGGTTACCTATTGATTGGTCCATTAGTATTCTAGTAGGGTTACATATTGATTGGTCCATTAGTATTCTAGTTGGGTTACATATTGATTGGTCCATTAGTATTCTAGTAGGGTTACATATTGATTGGTCCATTAGTATTCTAGTAGGGTTGGGTTACATATTGATTGGTCCATTAGTATTCTAGTAGGGTTACATATTGATTGGTCCATTAGTGTTCTAGTAGGGTTGGGTTACATATTGATTGGTCCATTAGTATTCTAGTAGGGTTACATATTGATTAGTCCATTAGTATTCTAGTAGGGTTGGGTTACATACTGATTGGTCCATTAGTATTCTAGTAGGGTTACATATTGATTGGTCCATTAGTATTCTAGTTGGGTTACATACTGATTGGTCCATTAGTATTCTAGTAGGGTTAGGTTACATATTGATTGGTCCATTAGTATTCTAGTAGGGTTGGGTTACATATTGATTGGTCCATTAGTATTCTAGTAGGGTTGGGTTACATACTGATTGGTCCATTAGTATTCTAGTTGGGTTACATATTGATTGGTCCATTAGTATTCTAGTAGGGTTAGGTTACCTATTGATTGGTCCATTAGTATTCTAGTTGGGTTACATACTGATTGGTCCATTAGTATTCTAGTAGGGTTAGGTTACATATTGATTGGTCCATTAGTATTCTAGTAGGGTTAGGTTACATATTGATTGGTCCATTAGTATTCTAGTAGGGTTGGGTTACATACTGATTGGTCCATTAGTATTCTAGTAGGGTTACATATTGATTGGTCCATTAGTATTCTAGTTGGGTTACATATTGATTGGTCCATTAGTATTCTAGTAGGGTTACATATTGATTGGTCCATTAGTATTCTAGTTGGGTTACATATTGATTGGTCCATTAGTATTCTAGTAGGGTTACATATTGATTGGTCCATTAGTATTCTAGTTGGGTTACATACTGATTGGTCCATTAGTATTCTAGTTGGGTTACATATTGATTGGTATATTAGTATTCTAGTTGGGTTAGGTTACATACTGATTGGTCCATTAGTATTCTAGTTGGGTTACATATTGATTGGTCCATTAGTATTCTAGTAGGGTTAGGTTACATACTGATTGGTCCATTAGTATTCTAGTTGGGTTACATACCGATTGGTCCATTAGTATTATAGTAGGGTTACATACTGATTGGTCCATTAGTGTTCTAGTAGGGTTACATACTGATTGGTCCATTAGTATTCTAGTTGGGTTACATACCGATTGGTCCATTAGTATTCTAGTATGGTTACATACTGATTGGTCCATTAGTATTCTAGTCGGGTTGGGTTACATATTGATTGGTCCATTAGTATTCTAGTAGGGTTAGGTTACATATTGATTGGTCCATTAGTATTCTAGTAGGGTTGGGTTACATATTGATTGGTCCATTAGTATTCTAGTTGGGTTACATACTGATTGGTCCATTAGTATTCTAGTAGGGTTGGGTTACATACTGATTGGTCCATTAGTATTCTAGTAGGGTTGGGTTACAAACTGATTGGTCCACTAGTATTCTAGTAGGGTTGGGTTACATATTGATTGGTCCATTAGTATTCTAGTAGGGTTGGGTTACATATTGATTGGTCCATTAGTATTCTAGTAGGGTTAGGTTACATACTGATTGGTCCATTAGTATTCTAGTAGGGTTACATACTGATTCGTCCATTAGTATTCTAGTAGGGTTACATATTGATTGGACCATTAGTATTCTAGTTGGGTTACATACTGATTGGTCCATTAGTATTCTAGTAGGGTTAGGTTACATATTGATTGGTCCATTAGTATTCTAGTAGGGTTGGGTTACATATTGATTGGTCCATTAGTATTCTAGTAGGGTTGGGTTACATACTGATTGGTCCATTAGTATTCTAGTTGGGTTACATATTGATTGGTCCATTAGTATTCTAGTAGGGTTAGGTTACCTATTGATTGGTCCATTAGTATTCTAGTAGGGTTACATATTGATTGGTCCATTAGTATTCTAGTTGGGTTACATACTGATTGGTCCATTAGTATTCTAGTAGGGTTAGGTTACATATTGATTGGTCCATTAGTATTCTAGTAGGGTTAGGTTACATATTGATTGGTCCATTAGTATTCTAGTAGGGTTGGGTTACATACTGATTGGTCCATTAGTATTCTAGTAGGGTTACATATTGATTGGTCCATTAGTATTCTAGTTGGGTTACATATTGATTGGTCCATTAGTATTCTAGTAGGGTTACATATTGATTGGTCCATTAGTATTCTAGTTGGGTTACATATTGATTGGTCCATTAGTATTCTAGTAGGGTTACATATTGATTGGTCCATTAGTATTCTAGTTGGGTTACATACTGATTGGTCCATTAGTATTCTAGTTGGGTTACATATTGATTGGTCCATTAGTATTCTAGTTGGGTTAGGTTACATACTGATTGGTCCATTAGTATTCTAGTTGGGTTACATATTGATTGGTCCATTAGTATTCTAGTAGGGTTAGGTTACATACTGATTGGTCCATTAGTATTCTAGTTGGGTTACATACCGATTGGTCCATTAGTATTATAGTAGGGTTACATACTGATTGGTCCATTAGTATTCTAGTAGGGTTACATACTGATTGGTCCATTAGTATTCTAGTTGGGTTACATACCGATTGGTCCATTAGTATTCTAGTATGGTTACATACTGATTGGTCCATTAGTATTCTAGTCGGGTTGGGTTACATATTGATTGGTCCATTAGTATTCTAGTAGGGTTAGGTTACATATTGATTGGTCCATTAGTATTCTAGTAGGGTTGGGTTACATATTGATTGGTCCATTAGTATTCTAGTTGGGTTACATACTGATTGGTCCATTAGTATTCTAGTAGGGTTGGGTTACATACTGATTGGTCCATTAGTATTCTAGTAGGGTTGGGTTACAAACTGATTGGTCCACTAGTATTCTAGTAGGGTTGGGTTACATATTGATTGGTCCATTAGTATTCTAGTAGGGTTGGGTTACATATTGATTGGTCCATTAGTATTCTAGTAGGGTTGGGTTACATATTGATTGGTCCTTTAGTATTCTAGTTGGGTTACATATTGATTGGTCCATTAGTATTCTAGTAGGGTTGGGTTACATACTGATTGGTCCATTAGTATTCTAGTAGGGTTACATATTGATTGGACCATTAGTATTCTAGTAGGGTTACATATTGATTGGTCCATTAGTATTCTAGTTGGGTTACATACTGATTGGTCCATTAGTATTCTAGTAGGGTTACATATTGATTGGTCCATTAGTATTCTAGTTGGGTTACATACTGATTGGTCCATTAGTATTCTAGTTGGGTTACATATTGATTGGTCCATTAGTATTCTAGTTGGGTTACATACTGATTGGTCCATTAGTATTCTAGTAGGGTTACATACTGATTGGTCCATTAGTATTCTAGTAGGTTTAGGTTACATATTGATTGGTCCATTAGTATTCTAGTAGGGTTAGGTTACATATTGATTGGTCCATTAGTATTCTAGTAGGGTTGGGTTACATATTGATTGGTCCATTAGTATTCTAGTAGGGTTAGGTTACATACTGATTGGTCCATTAGTATTCTAGTAGGGTTAGGTTACATATTGATTGGTCCATTAGTATTCTAGTAGGGTTAGGTTACATATTGATTGGTCCATTAGTATTCTAGTAGGGTTAGGTTACATATTGATTGGTCCATTAGTATTCTAGTAGGGTTAGGTTACATATTGATTGGTCCATTAGTATTCTAGTAGGGTTAGGTTACATATTGATTGGTCCATTAGTATTCTAGTAGGGTTAGGTTACATATTGATTGGTCCATTAGTATTCTAGTAGGGTTGGGTTACATACTGATTGGTCCATTAGTATTCTAGTAGGGTTACATATTGATTGGTCCATTAGTATTCTAGTAGGGTTACATATTGATTGGTCCATTAGTATTCTAGTTGGGTTACATATTGATTGGTCCATTAGTATTCTAGTAGGGTTAGGTTACATATTGATTGGTCCATTAGTATTCTAGTAGGGTTAGGTTACATATTGATTGGTCCATTAGTATTCTAGTAGGGTTGGGTTACATATTGATTGGTCCATTAGTATTCTAGTAGGGTTAGGTTACATATTGATTGGTCCATTAGTATTCTAGTTGGGTTACATATTGATTGGTCCATTAGTATTCTAGTAGGGTTACATATTGATTGGTCCATTAGTATTCTAGTTGGGTTACATATTGATTGGTCCATTAGTATTCTAGTTGGGTTAGGTTACATACTGATTGGTCCATTAGTATTCTAGTTGGGTTACATATTGATTGGTCCATTAGTATTCTAGTAGGGTTAGGTTACATACTGATTGGTCCATTAGTATTCTAGTAGGGTTACATACTGATTGGTCCATTAGTATTCTAGTAGGGTTGGGTTACATATTGATTGGTCCATTAGTATTCTAGTAGGGTTACATATTGATTGGTCCATTAGTATTCTAGTAGGGTTGGGTTACCTATTGATTGGTCCATTAGTATTCTAGTAGGGTTAGGTTACATATTGATTGGTCCATTAGTTTTCTAGTTGGGTTACATACTGATTGGTCCATTAGTATTCTAGTATGGTTACATATTGATTGGTCCATTAGTATTCTAGTTGGGTTGGGTTACCTATTGATTGGTCCATCAGTATTCTAGTAGGGTTGGGTTACATACTGATTGGTCCATTAGTATTCTAGTAGGGTTAGGTTACATATTGATTGGTCCATTAGTATTCTAGTAGGGTTAGGTTACATACTGATTGGTCCATTAGTATTCTAGTAGGGTTACATATTGATTGGTCCATTAGTATTCTAGTTGGGTTGGGTTACATATTGATTGGTCCATTAGTATTCTAGTAGGGTTAGTTTACCTATTTTAATGGGTCCATTAGTATTCTAGTTGGGTTGGGTTACCTATTGATTGGTCCATTAGTATTCTAGTAGGGTTGGGTTACCTATTGATTGGTCCATTAGTATTCTAGTAGGGTTAGGTTACATATTGATTGGTCCATTAGTATTCTAGTAGCTTTAGGTTACATAGGGAGAGTAAAATAAAAGAAAGAAAGAGAGAGAGAGAGAGAGAGAGAGAGAGAGAGAGAGCAAGACGGAGGGAGGGAGGAGGTGAGGGAGAGGGATCTCAGGATGTCGATATGAAGAACTACTGTGTTGGACAGGATGGTGTATGTATTACCACGTATTCCTAGTTCTAGTTGACCTCAGGTTGACCTCTCAACATGGCCAGGACAGTAAGATGAGAAGTAATAAAGTAATTAAATGATACAAATAGAAGTACAGTGGGATAAAACATTAAATAATTTACCTCAAATATAAATACAAAACCATAGGTATCGGTGGTAAACGTTTGTGCTGGCCTAAATCAAGTCAACCCCCCCCCCCACACACACACACACACACACACACACACACACACACACACACACACACACACACACACACACACACACACACACACACACACACACACACACACACACAGACACACCATTATCCACATCTGTGTTGCCATATCTTAAAGGCCCAATGCAGCCATTTTTACTGTATCTCAATTTTAAATCATTTCTGGGTAACATTCAGGTACCCTACTATAATAGTTTTCAGTTAAAATGGACAGTTAAGGTGTACAGTAAACATTTAATCTGGGCCTTTAAACAGTAAACATTTAATCTGGGCCTTTAAAATGTACAGTAAACAATTAATCTGGGCCTTTAAGATGTACAGTAAACATTAGGTAGCCTAGTCGTTAGAGCGTTGGCTCGGTAACCGAAAGGTTGCTGGATCGAATCCCCGAGCTGACAAGGTTAAAAAGTCTGTTGTTCTACCCCTGAGCAAGGCAGTTAACCCCACTGATCCCCGGGTGCCGTGGATGTCGATTAAGGCAGTATCTTTTAGTAGGGTTATGTTACAGCACCTCTCTGATTCAGAGGGGTTGGTGGTTAAATGCGGAAGACACATTTCAGTTGAAAGGGTTGTTTAGTTGTTCAACTGACTAGGTATATCTCCGCTTTCCCTTTAAGATGTACAGTAGGCACATGACGATTTCCGACACCTACCTCTTGATTTCTTGGCCCAGATTCTGCCACTGTGTAGAATCACAGTCCCAGCAGTTTAAAGGGTCACCTCTCTGAGAGCTGTGGAATAATCATATTCAGAGCTGCTTTGAATTAAGTATCCCTCTGAAATTATCATTGAGTTGAAAACATTATCCTTAGCTGAGGTTCACTTTGACTTTATCACCTAATAGTAAAAGTAGATTCAGACAAGGGATGCAGTTGTTTGGAGGTGAAAAGTGGATAAGTAATATTGTAGAATACAGCGTTAGGCAGCATTCACCCATTTTCTGCCCAGGTGTTTCCGTGGTCTGACATCACCGCCTGGTGTTTCCGTGGTCTGACATCACCGCCTGGTGTTTCCGTGGTCTGACATCACCGCCTGGTGTTTCCGTGGTCTGACATCACCGCCTGGTGTTTCCGTGGTCTGACATCACCGCCAGGTGTTTCCGTGGTCTGACATCACCGCCTGGTGTTTCCGTGGTCTGACATCACCGCCTGGTGTTTCCGTGGTCTGACATCAACTCCTGGTGTTTCTGTGGTCTGGCATCACCACCTGGTGTTTCCGTGGTCTGACATCAACACCTGGTGTTTCCGTGGTCTGACATCACCGCCTGGTGTTTCCGTGGTCTGACATCACCACCAGGTGTTTCCGTGGTCTGGCATCACCGCCTGGTGTTTCCGTGGTCTGACATCAACACCAGGTGTTTCCGTGGTCTGGCATCACCACCTGGTGTTTCCGTGGTCTGACATCAACACCAGGTGTTTCCGTGGTCTGACATCAACGCCTGGTGTTTCCGTGGTCTGACATCACCGCCTGGTGTTTCCGTGGTCTGACATCACCGCCTGGTGTTTCTGTGGTCTGACATCACCGCCTGGTGTTTCCGTGGTCTGACATCACCGCCTGGTGTTTCCGTGGTGTGACATCACCACCTGGTGTTTCTGTGGTCTGACATCAACACCTGGTGTTTCCGTGGTCTGACATCAACACCTGGTGTTTCTGTGGTCTGACATCACCACCTGGTGTTTCCGTGGTCTGACATCACCACCTGGTGTTTCCGTGGTCTGACATCAACACCTGGTGTTTCCGTGGTCTGACATCACCGCCTGGTGTTTCCGTGGTCTGACATCAACACCTGGTGTTTCCGTGGTCTGACATCAACACCTGGTGTTTCCGTGGTCTGACATCACCGCCTGGTGTTTCTGTGGTCTGACATCAACACCTGGTGTTTCCGTGGTCTGACATCACCGCCTGGTTTTTCCGTGGTCTGACATCACCACCTGGTGTTTCTGTGGTCTGACATCAACACCTGGTGTTTCCGTGGTCTGACATCAACACCTGGTGTTTCTGTGGTCTGGCATCACCACCTGGTGTTTCCGTGGTCTGACATCACCGCCTGGTGTTTCCATGGTCTGACATCAACACCTGGTGTTTCCGTGGTCTGACATCACCACCTGGTGTTTCCGTGGTCTGACATCAACGCCTGGTGTTTCCGTGGTCTGACATCAACACCTGGTGTTTCTGTGGTCTGACATCACCGCCTGGTGTTTCTGTGGTCTGACATCACCACCTGGTGTTTCTGTGGTCTGACATCACCACCTGGTGTTTCTGTGGTCTGACATCAACGCCTGGTGTTTCTGTGGTCTGACATCACCACCTGGTGTTTCTGTGGTCTGACATCACCGCCTGGTGTTTCTGTGGTCTGACATCACCGCCTGGTGTTTCTGTGGTCTGACATCACCGCCTGGTGTTTCTGTGGTCTGACATCACCACCTGGTGTTTCTGTGGTCTGACATCAACACCTGGTGTTTCCGTGGTCTGACATCACCGCGGAACAGCAGGCAGACTAAAGGACCATTGAGGGGAGGGGGGGATGACCATAGGGGGAACAGCAGCATGTCCATTGGGGTGGAGGCAGAGTAAAGACTGCTGAGGGGTGGTGGGGGGAATGACCATAGGGGGACCAGCAGGCAGACTAAAGGACCATTGAGGGGAGGGGGGATGACCATAGGGGGAACAGCAGCCAGACTAAAGGACCATTGAGGGGAGGGGGAATGACCATAGGGGGAGGGGGGACAGGTGAATTTCAGATTATAATAAAAAAATACAATAATATACACTATTTGTACAAAAGTATGCTGAATGCTGAATCTCGTAGCGCGTAAAAATGGTCTATCCTCGGTTGCAACACTCGGTACCGAGTTCCAAAACTGCCTCTGGAAGCAATGTCAGCACAAGAACTGTTCGTCGGGAGCTTCTTGAAATGGGTTTCCATGGCCGAGCTGCCGCAGACAAGCCTAAGATCACCATGCGCAATGCCCAGCGTCTGCTGGAGGGGTGTAAAGCTCGCCGCCATTGGACTCTGGAGCAGTGGGGGTGTGGCTTGCTGATCTGCTTGGTCTTCCTGCATCTCCTGGTGTTGTAGGTGTCCTGAGCACACCAGGGAGCCCACCAATGAGCACACCAGTGAGCACACCAATGAGCACACCAGTGAGCACACCAGTGAGCACACCAATGAGCACACCAGTGAGCACACCAATGAGCACACCAGTGAGCCCACCAGTGAGCACACCAATGAGCACACCAGTGAGCACACCAGTGAGCACACCAATGAGCACACCAGTGAGCCCACCAATGAGCACCCTAGTGAGCCCACCAATGAGCACACCAGTGAGCACACCAGTGAGCACACCAATGAGCACCCCAATGAGCACACCAGTGAGCCCACCAGTGAGCACACCAAGGAGCACACCAGTGAGCCCACCAATGAGCACCCCAGTGAGCCCACCAGTGAGCACACCAATGAGCACACCAATGAGCACACCAGTGAGCACACCAGTGAGCACACCAGTGAGCCCACCAGTGAGCACACCAGTGAGGTGTTTTTGGCTGAGTGTACCACCTCATGTTGAGCCTTGCGGTCAACGGCGGTGGAGTTGCCATACCAGGCCGTGATGCAGCCTGACAGTATGCGCTCGATGGTGCTCCTGTAGAACACTGTGATGCAGCCTGACAGTATGCTCTCGGTGGTGCTCCTGTAGAACACTGTGATGCAGCCTGACAGTATGCTCTCGATGGTGCTCCTGTAGAACACTGTGATGCAGCCTGACAGTATGCTCTCGATGGTGCTCCTGTAGATCACTGTGAGAGCTCTCGTGGACAGGCCAAATGTCTTCAGCATCCTGAGGTTGAAGAGTCGCTGTCGTGCCTTCTTGACCACGGTGTCTGTGTGGTTAGACCATTTCAGCTTCTCTGAGATGTGTACGCCAAGATATTTCTCCACAGCGGCCCTGTTGATGAGGATGGGGGGATGCCCAGCCTGGTTCCTCCTGTAGTCCACAATCAGCTCCTTTGTTTTGCTGACGTTGAGGGAGAGGTTGTTTACCTGGCACCACGCCGTCAGAGTGCCTACCTCCTCCCTGTAGGCCGTCTCGTCGTTGTTGGTGATCAGATCTACGACTGTCGTGTTGTCAGCGAACTTGATGATGGAGTTGAAGCTGTGTGAGGCCAGACAGTCGTGGGTATACAGGGAATACAGGAGGGGACTGAGGACGCACCCTGGTGGGACCCCCGTGTTGAGAATCAGTGTTGAGGAGGTAATGTTGCCTACCTTCACCACCTGTAGGCGGACCTTCACCTCCTGTAGGCGGACCTTCACCTCCTGTAGGTGGACCTTCACCACCTGGAGGCGGACCTTCACCTCCTGTAGGCGGACCTTCACCTCCTGGGGGTGGACCTTCACCACCTGGGGGCGGGCCTTCACCTCCTGGAGGCGGACCTTCACCACCTGGAGGCGGACCTTCACCTCCTGTAGGCGGACCTTCACCACCTGGAGGCGGACCTTCACCTCCTGGGGGTGGACCTTCACCACCTGGGGGCGGGCCTTCACCTCCTGGAGGCGGACCTTCACGGTCATTGTGCTCGAGTCTTGAGAAATAGGTGTTTAGATCCCCCGGTAGGGTAGCGTTGGTGACCGTGATGTAATCCGTGATCTGCGTAAGTCATATTTGTACTGTTTAACAAAACTATTGTCCCAGTCACCTTGCCTTGTTTATAAGAATCTCAATTCAAGGGGCCGTATTGGCATGGGAAACATATGTTAAACATTGCCAAAGCAAGTGAAGTAGATAATATACCAAAGTGAAATAAACAATAAAAATGAACAGCAAACATTGCACACACAGAAGTACTAGCACCTCTCTCTTTCAGTTTTTCTACAAGGCTGCTATCACGGGTTTTTGATTTGGCAACGTTTTTCAAAGACCCTATCGGTATCACGTCATCTATGTCTTTTTTGATGAATCCGGTGACTGAGTCAGCGTATTCATTCATGTTATCTCCAGAGGCGACCAGGGAACATATTCCAGTCCCCACGCTATCAAAACAGTGTTGGAGCGTGAACCAACGCTGTACAGACCTGATCACCAGAACTTCTCTCTACAGTTTTTGTTTGTAGGCGGGGAGAAGCCAGATGGAGTCCACACTTGCACGTTAGAGCAAACTTCAAATACAAAAATACCAACAAGGATGAATACCCTAAATATCTCCCAGCGACCTGTGACCCCCTCGGTAAACATGTCATAACAGGTGTGTCCATAACATGTTCCCTCCACCTGCTTTGAAATGCTGCACACTGATGGGTGCTGGTGTATGTGTGTTTGTGTGTGTGTGTGTGTGTGTGTGCGTGCGCGTGCGTGTGTGCGTGTGTGTGTGCGTGTGTAACACCGAGAGAACCTTGCCTCACATTGCACAGCCTCTCTGATTCAGCATGACTCTCGAGTCCTTATCTCAACTAGACTGGCTCAGATCCTGAGACGACTTAAGCTGCATGACAATGGATATCCTATCCCCTGCTATCCCCTGCTTTCCCCTGCTCTCCCCTGCTATCCCCTGCTATCCCCTGCTTTCCCCTGCTATCCCCTGCTCTGCTGAGTCACGCAATGCTGGGAAGAACCGACAGAGTCACATCCTCTTCCACAACACATCAGAGTAGAACTTCCTCTTGGGGGATTATTGAAGATGTGGGTCCTGTTTTAAAGATACAATAACTTATAAAGGCTCAGTGGCCAGGCGTATCCTCTACACAGTGGGGTTTATTACATCAGAGTGAAACCTCATTTATTGTCTGATCTGAAGTTTCAAACATGTGATGTCTAGTTTGTGTCTGCATTTCACCAACGATGACCACAAACTACTCCCAGCCATTCACCAACGATGACCACAAACTACTCCCAGCCATTCACCAACGATGACCACAAACTACTCCCAGCCATTCACCAACGATGACCACAAACTACTCCCAGCCATTCACCAACGATGACCACAAACTACTCCCAGCCATTCACCAACGATGACCACAAACTACTCCCAGCCATTCACCAACGATGACCACAAACTACTCCCAGTCCCCACTGACCTCCCCACTGACCTCCCCGCTGGCCTCCCTGCTGACCTCCCCGCTGACCTCCCCGCTGACCTCCCCGCTGACCTCCCCACTGGCCTCCCCGCTGGCCTCCCCGCTGACCTCCCCACTGACCTCCCCACTGACCTCCCCACTGGCCTCCCCACTGGCCTCCCCGCTGACCTCCCCGCTGACCTCCCCGCTGGCCTCCCCGCTGGCCTCCCCGCTGACCTCCCCGCTGACCTCCCCGCTGACCTCCCCGCTGGCCTCCCCACTGACCTCCCCACTGACCTCCCCACTGACCTCCCCACTGGCACAATGGAAGACTTTAACTGTTATGGTGCGTATATAATGCCTTTAACTGTGCCGAATCAGATTCAGACATCCCTTTAAGAAGTTTATAAACGCCCCCATTTTCACATAAAAGCCATCTGGTATAGACATTAGATTACATACCAGTGGCTGTTTCCATCCCTAATGCTGCTCTGCTGTAACGATCTGAGGGCCACGCCACGCTAGGTTAGCTAGGACCTATCAGATCAGGGATTATAGGCTACACTTTGTGTGTTCATTACAGAATGTTCGGGCTTGGCCGTGGATGATGCTCTGAAGTCCTTCTGCACTCTTAGAACAAAAAAGGGTTCAGAAAGGGTTTAGTATTGAGTATTTATTAGGATCCCCAAGGCAGTGGCTACTCTTCCTGGGGTCCAAACAATACAACACCTCATATACATAACACTACATAATGCTAGCTTGAGTTACCTGGAGAGAGCAGAGAGTTCCACGTAGTCATGGGTCTATTTAATACTGTGTGTTTGCCAGCCTCTGTTCTGAACCTGGGGACTGTGAAGAGACCTCTGGTTGCATGTCTTGTGTGATACCCATGAGTTTCCAAACTGTGTGCAAACTGCTTGAACAGACAGTTCGGTACCTTCAACACATCAACACCTCACACAAAGTCCAATAGTGAACTAGGCGCTCCTCAACTTTGAGCCAGGAGAGATTGACATGCATACCACTGACAGCGCAATACGTGCTGCTCTGTTCTGGACCAATTGCAATTTTCCTATGTCCTTCTTTGCCGCATATGACCACACAGCTGGGCAGTAGTACAGGTGCGACCTAACTAGGGCCTGTAGGACCGGTCTGGTCCTGTCTGGTCCGGTCTGGTCCGGTCTGGTCCTGTCCGGTCCTGTCTGGTGTACTGCCTGGTCCTGTCTGGACCTGCCTGGTCCTGTCCAGTCCTGTCCGGTCCTGTCTGGTGTACTGCCTGGTCCTGTCTGGACCTGCCTGGTCCTGTCCGGTCCTGTCTGGTCCTGTCCGGTCCTGTCTGGTCCTGTCCGGTCCTGTCTGGTGTCCTGCCTGGTCCTGTCTGGGGTCCTGTCTGTACCTGTCTGGTCCTGTCTGGTCCTGTCTGGACCTGTCTGGTCATGTCTGGTCTTGTTTGTTCCTGTCCGGTCCTGTCTGGACCTGCCTGGTCCTGTCCGGTCCTGTCTGGTCCTGTCTGGTCCTGTCCGGTCCTGTCTGGTCCTGTCCGGTCCTGTCTGGTGTCCTGCCTGGTCCTGTCTGGGGTCCTGTCTGTACCTGTCTGGTCCTGTCTGGTCCAGTCTGGTCCTGTCTGGTCCTGTCTGGACTTGTCTGTTCCTGTCTGGTCCTGTCTGGTTGATTGTAATGTCAAGAAAGCAGAGCAACGCCTTATCATGGACATATTTCCCATTGAGTCTATACATTTAGACCATCTTACCATCTTTTTTAGTGTTACACCCAGCAGTTTAGTCTCTTGAACTTTGCTCAATAGCCACATTATTTATTAATATACCTAGATTAAGTTTAGGGTTAAGTGAGTGATTTGTTCCCAAAACCTATGCTTTTAGTTTTTTTTTAGATATTTAAACACCAGTCTGTTGGTAGTTACCCATTTCTAAAACAAGGATTCAGTTATTTATTTTACTGTCGTAGCCGACGTGTCTACTGTTCAGTCGTCAGCGTACAAAGACACACAGGCTTTATTCAAGGTCAGTGGAAGGTCATTAGTAAACACAGAAAACAGTAATGGACTCAACTGATTTTGCATTAGAGAAACTTCCAGTTCAAGAAAACCCCTCTGTGTTCTATTTACTTTCTAGTAACTAGGAAAAGGAAAAGAGGAGATCGGGCTGCCTTCTGAGAATCCGTTGGCGAGAGAGTAAACTCCCACTGCCTTCCATTCTACTTGCTAACATGCAATCATTGGAAAATAAAATTGACGACCTACGATTACAATTATTCTACCAAGAACTAATATCTTATGTTTCACCGAGTCGCGGCTGAAGGACGACACGGAGAATAAAGAGCTGGCTGGGTTTTCCAGCACCGACAGAACAGAGAAGCTACGTCTGGTAAGACGAGGGGTGGGGGTGTGTGTCTATTTGACAATAACAGCTGGTGCGCGATGTCTAATATTAAAGAAGTCTTGAGGTATTGCTCGCCTGAGGTCGAGTACCTTATGATAAGCTGTAGACCACACCATCTACCAAGAGAGTTCTCATCTATTTTATTCGTAGCCGTCTATTTACCACCACAGACCGATGCTGGCACTAAGACCGCTCTCAACCAGCTGTATAAGGCCATAAGCAAACAAGAAAATGCTCACCCAGAAGCGGCTCTCCTAGTGGCCGGGGACTTTAATGCAGGCAAACTTAAATCTGTTTTACCTAATTTCTACCAGCATGTCACATGTGCAATCAGAGGGGAAAAAACTCTAGACCATGTTTACTACACACACAGATGCATACAAAGCTCTCCCTTTTCCTCCATTTGGCAAATCTGACCATAATTCTATCCTCCTGATTCCTGCTTACAAGCAAAAACTAAAGCAGGAAGTACCAGTTACTCACTCAATACAGAAGTGGTCAGATGACGCGGATCCTACGCTACAGGCTGTTCCGGGATTTATCCAATGGCAGTGAGGAGTATAACACCTCAGTCATCGACTTCATTAATAAGTGCATCGACGACGTCGTCCCCACAGTGACCGTACGTACATATCCCAACCAGAAGCCATGTTAAAGAACAGGCAAGAGCTGCCGCTTTCAAAGAGCGGGACAGTAATCCGGACGCCGATGAGAATTCCCGCTATGACCTAAGACGAACCATCAAACAAGCAAAGCGTCAATATCGGATAAAGATTCAATCCTACTACACCGGCTCTGACTCTCGTCGGATGTGGCAGGGCTTGAAAACTATTACGGACTACAAAGGGAGACCCAGACACGAGCTGCCCAGTGACGCGAGCCTACCAGACGAGCTAAATGCCTTTAACTTCTTGGCGCACCCATCCCGTTAGCGGGATCATTTTCGTCAACGTCCGCTAAATTGCAGATCACCAAATTCGAATTAAATTACTAAAAATATTTAATTTTCATGAAATCACAAGTGCAATATAGCAAAACACAGCTTAGCTTGTTGTTAATCCACCTGGTGTGTCAGATTTCAAAAAAAGCTTTACAGCAAAAGCTATCTAAGCATTTGACATCTCTCTCAGCAGACAAAACATTACAAACAGTAATTAAAAAGTAAAAAGTAGATTGGTCACGAAAGTCAGAAAAGCAATAAAATGAATCGCTTACCTTTGATGATCTTCGGATGTTTGCACTCACGAGACTCCCAGTTACCCAATAAATGTTCCTTTTGTTCGATAAAGATTCCTTTTATATCCAAAAACCTCCATTTGGTTGGTGTGTTTTATTCAGAAATCCACAGGCTCGTGCAGGTGTCATGTCAAACGTTTTTTTATAATCAATCCTCAGGTTGTTTTTACAATAAATAATCTATAATATTTATAGATGATTACTGCCCTGTAGCACTCACGTCAGTAGCCAGGAAGTGCTTTGAAAGGCTGGTCATGGCTCACATCAACAGCATCCTCCCGGATACCCTAGACCTACTCCAATTTGCATACCGCCCCAACAGATCCACAGATGACGCAATCTCAATTGCACTCCACACTGCCCTTTCCCACCTGGACAAATGGAACACCTGTGTGAGAATGCTGTTCATTGACTACAGCTCAGCGTTCAACACCATAGTGCCCACAAAGCTCGTCACTAAGCTAAGGACTCTGGGACCAAACACCCCCCTCTGCAACTGGATCCTGGACTTCCTGACGGGCCGACCCCCAGGTGGTAAGGGTAGGTAACAACAAGCTGCCAAGCTGTTCCTCAACACTGGGGCCCCTCAGGGGTGTGTACTTAATCCCCTCCTGTATTCCCTGTTCACCCACGACTGCGTGACCAAACACGACTCCAACACCATCATTAAGTTTGCTGACGATACAACAGTTTTAGGCTTGATCACCGACCACGATGAGACAGCCTATAGGGAGGAGGTCAGAGACCAGGCAGTGTGGTGCCAGGACAACAACCTCTCCCTCAACGACGAGACAGCCTATAGGGAGGAGGTCAGAGAACTGGCAGTGTGGTGCCAGGACAACAACCTCTCCCTCAATGTGAGCAAGACAAAGCAGCTGATTGTGGACTACAGGAAAAGGCCGAACAGGCCCTCATTAACATCAACGGGGCCGTAGTGGAGCAAGTCGAGCGCCAAGTCTAGGACCAAAAGGCTCCTCAACAGCTTCTACCCCATAAGACTGCTTAACAATTAATCAAATGGCCACCAGACTATTTACATTGACCTCTCCCCCTCCTCCATTTGTTTTGTACACTGCGGCTACTCTCTGTTTATTATCTATGCATAGTCACTTCGCCCCTACCTACATGTACAACTTACCTCTAACCTGTACCCCCACACACTGACTCTGTACCGGTACCCCCTGTATAAAGCCTTGCTACTGTTATGTTATTGTGTTACTTTTTATAATTCTTTACTTTAGTATTTCTCCTCTTGATCTGCACTGTTGGTTAAGGGCTTGTAAAGGAAGCATTTCCCGGTAAGGTGTATCTACACTTGTTGTATTCAGCATTTCACGGTAAGGTCTACACTTGTTGTATTCGGCGCATGTGACAAATAATGTTAGATTTGATTTGATGTGACAAATACAGGAGAAAGAGTTCTCTCTCTTTCTCTCTCTCTCGGTCTCTCTGTCTCTGTCTCTCTCTCTGTCTCTCTCTCTGTCTCTCTGTGTCTCTCTCTGTCTCTCTCTCTTTCTCTCTCTCTCTCTGTCTCTCTGTCTCTCTCTCTCTCTGTCTCTCTGTCTCTCTCTCTTTCTCTCTCTCTCTCTCTGTCTCTCTGTCTCTCTCTCTGTCTCTCTCTGTCTCTCTCTCTCTCTCTCTGTCTCTCTGTCTGTCTCTCTCTCTCTCTCTGTCTCTCTGTCTCTCTCTCTGTCTCTCTGTCTCTGTCTCTCTGTCTCTCTCTCTGTCTCTCTCTCTGTCTCTCTGTCTCTCTCTCTCTCTCTCTGTCTCTCTGTCTCTCTCTCTGTCTCTCTGTCTCTCTGTCTCTCTCGCCATCTAAGTTCACTCTGAAAATACTTCCATGTGCCCTCTGCTTACCTTTATTAGATTGGTCTCAATGCAACGTCTAATTTAATAAAGGGGAATGCGGGTTCCTTGCCGCTGTTATCCTCCCTTGCAAGAAGTTCACAGTTGTTTTGTGCTGTGCATATAAACTGAGTATGTAGACTGACCAGGTGAATCCAGGTGAATCCAGGTGAATACTATGATCCCTTATTGACGTCACCTGTTAAGTCCACTTTAATCAGAGTAGATGAAGGGGAATAGACAGGTTAAAAATACATTTTTAAGCATTGAGATAGGAGGAATGGGCAAGACAAAATATTTAAGTGCCTTTGAATGAGGTATGGTAGTAGGTGCCAGGTGCACTGTTTTGTATCAAGAACTGCAACGCTGCTGGGTTTTTCAGGCTCAACAGTTTCCCGCGTGTATCAAGAATGGTCCACCACCCAAAAGACATCCAGCCAACAAAACACAACTGTGGGAAGCATCGTAGTCAACATGTGGCCAGCATCCCTGTGCAGCACTTCCGACACCTTGTAGAGTCCATGCCTGTTCTGAGGGACGGGGGACGGGGGTGCTACTCTCTTACTAGCAAGGTGTCCCTCATGTTTTGTACACTCAGTGTATAAACTCTCTTAGCATTAAGTTAGGACAATTTACTCATTTTCTTGTAGCAGAACTACAGACAGTAAGGCTTTTACAGTGAGCAGAGTGAGTAGAGTGAGTAGAGTGAGTAGAGTGAGCAGAGTGAGTAGAGTGAGTAGAGTGAGTAGAGTGAGCAGAGGAGTAGAGTGAGCAGAGGAGCAGAGTGAGCAGAGGAGCAGAGTGAGCAGAGTGAGTAGAGTGAGCAGAGTGAGCAGAGTGAGCAGAGGAGCAGAGTGAGCAGAGTGAGCAGAGTGAGCAGAGGGAGCAGAGGAGCAGAGTGAGCAGAGGAGCAGAGTGAGCAGAGGAGCAGAGTGAGTAGAGTGAGTAGAGTGAGTAGAGTGAGTAGAGTGAGTAGAGGAGCAGAGTGAGCAGAGTGAGGAGAGTGAGTAGAGGAGCAGAGTGAGTAGAGTGAGTAGAGTGAGTAGAGTGAGCAGAGGAGTAGAGTGAGCAGAGGAGCAGAGTGAGCAGAGTGAGCAGAGTGAGTAGAGTGAGCAGAGTGAGCAGAGTGAGCAGAGGAGCAGAGTGAGCAGAGTGAGCAGAGTGAGCAGAGGAGCAGAGTGAGCAGAGTGAGCAGAAGAGCAGAGTGAGCAGAGGAGCAGAGTGAGTAGAGTGAGTAGAGTGAGTAGAGGAGCAGAGTGAGCAGAGTGAGCAGAGTGAGGAGAGTGAGTAGAGTGAGTAGAGTGAGCAGAGTGAGCAGAGGAGCAGAGTGAGCAGAGTGAGTAGAGTGAGCAGAGTGAGTAGAGGAGCAGAGTGAGTAGAGTGAGTAGAGGAGCAGAGTAAGCAGAGTGAGTAGAGTGAGCAGAGTGAGCAGAGTGAGCAGAGTGAGCAGAGGAGCAGAGTGAGCAGAGGAGCAGAGTGAGTAGAGTGAGTAGAGTGAGTAGAGTGAGTAGAGTGAGTAGAGGAGCAGAGTGAGCAGAGTGAGGAGAGTGAGTAGAGGAGCAGAGTGAGCAGAGTGAGCAGAGGAGCAGAGTGAGCAGAGTGAGCAGAGGAGCAGAATGAGTAGAGTGAGTAGAGTGAGTAGAGTGAGCAGAGTGAGCAGAGGAGCAGGGTGAGTAGAGTGAGTAGAGTGAGTAGAGTGAGGAGAGGAGCAGAGGAGCAGAGTGAGCAGAGTGAGCAGAGGAGCAGAGTGAGCAGAGTGAGCAGAGGAGAGTGAGCAGAGGAGCAGAGGAGAGTGAGCAGAGGAGCAGAGGAGAGTGAGCAGAGGAGCAGAGTGAGTAGAGGAACAGAGTGAGCAGAGGAGCATATCTTATTAAGGAGCACCTCTGTACTTTTTAACTAAGACTAGTAGACTCGTAGACTCGTAGACTCGTAGACTCGTAGACTTGTAGATTTGTACATTCATAGACTCGTAGACTTGTAGATTCATAGACTCGTCGATTCGTCGATTTGTAGATTCGTAGACTCGTAGATTCGTGGACTTGTAGATTTGTTGACTTGTAGATTTGTAGTCATCTATAAAAAAAATATTCTATTGATATTCTGGATTTATTTTTCAAGCATTCAGAATGCTTTGAAGTGCTGTGAATAAATTCTGTGTATGAATACAGGTGGTGTGTGTGTGTGTGTGTGTGTGTGTGTGTGTGTGTGTGTGTGTGTGTGTGTGTGTGTGTGTGTGTGTGTGTGTGAGTGGTGTCGAGCATGGATTAGATGTTTTCTGCCAAGATGTATGGTGCTCCAATCATATCTCACCCAGCAGCTGCAGAGAGGCGGGATGGAGGGAGAGAAGGAAGGGGAGTGTGTCACCTTGTCAGTGTGTGTGTGTGTGCATTCGGATTCCATGCCATTCCATGCCACAGACAACGTGGCAGGAGAGAGAGAGGGAAAGAGAGAGAGAGCGCGAGAGAGAGGGAGGGAGGGAGAGAGAGAGATAGTAAGAGGGAGAGGGAGGGAGAGAGAGAGAGAGATAGTAAGAGCGCGAGGGAGAGGGAGGGAGAGAGAGAGATAGTAAGAGGGAGAGAGAGAGAGGGAGAGAGGGAGGGAGAGAGAGAGAGAGAGGGAGGGAGGGAGTTAGAGAGAGATAGTAAGAGAGCGAGGGAGAGAGGGAGAAAGAGCGAGTGAGCGAGGAGTCTTTAATCACTGAAGTGGTATCGGGGAGTTACGTTGAACCTACTGAGATTATAGGAAGAGGTTTTAATCACCTTGAGGAGAGGGAGGAGCATGGTGGAAACAGATTAGAATTACCAAACAGAGATATCCTGAGAGAGGTAGAGAGAGACAGGAGGGCTAGAGAGAGAGTGGGAGAGAGAGCGAGCTTGGAAGACAGAACGAGGGGCAGAGAAAGAGCGAGAGACCGACAGACAGAGAGAGAGAGAGAGAGAGTGAGCAGAGTGAGCAGAGTGAGTAGAGGAGCAGAGGAGCAGAGTGGTGGGAGCAAGAGACGTGAGAGACTACCTCAGTCCTTGGTTTCCACTAAGAGGAGAGAGAGAGAAGAACTGACTACTCCAGTCCTTGGATTCCACTAAGAGGAGAGAGAGAGGAACTGACTACCCCTGTCCTTGGTTTCCACTAAGAGGAGAGAGAGAGGAACTGACTACCTCAGTCCTTGGTTTCCACTGAGAGGAGAGAGAGGAACTGACTACCTCAGTCCTTGGTTTCCACTGAGAGGAGAGAGAGGAACTGACTACCTCAGTCCTTGGTTTCCACTGAGAGGAGAGTGTTGAACTGACTACCTCAGTCCTTGGTTTCCACTAAGAGGAGAGAGAGAGGAACTGACTACCTCAGTCCTTGGTTTCCACTGAGAGGAGAGAGAGGAACTGACTACCTCAGTCCTTGGTTTCCACTGAGAGGAGAGAGAGGAACTGACTACCTCAGTCCTTGGTTTCCACTGAGAGGAGAGAGAGGAACTGACTACCTCAGTCCTTGGTTTCCACTGAGAGGAGAGAGAGAGGAACTGACTACCTCAGTCCTTGGTTTCCACTAAGAGGAGAGAGAGAGGAACTGACTACCTCAGTCCTTGGTTTCCACTAAGAGGAGAGAGAGAGGAACTGACTACCTCAGTCCTTGGTTTCCACTGAGAGGAGAGAGAGGAACTGACTACCTCAGTCCTTGGTTTCCACTAAGAGGAGAGAGAGAGGAACTGACTACCTCAGTCCTTGGTTTCCACTAAGAGGAGAGAGAGAGGAACTGACTACCTCAGTCCTTGGTTTCCACTGAGAGGAGAGAGAGGAACTGACTACCTCAGTCCTTGGTTTCCACTGAGAGGAGAGAGAGAGAGAGGAACTGACTACCTCAGTCCTTGGTTTCCACTAAGAGGAGAGAGAGAGAGAGGAACTGACTACCTCAGTCCTTGGTTTCCACTAAGAGGAGAGAGAGAGGAACTGACTACTCCAGTCCTTGGTTTCCACTGAGATGAGAGAGAGAGGAACTGACTACTCCAGTCCTTGGTTTCCACTGAGAGGAGAGAGAGAGAGAGGAACTGACTACTCCAGTCCTTGGATTCCACTAAGAGGAGAGAGAGAGAGAGGAACTGACTACCTCAGTCCTTGGTTTCCACTAAGAGGAGAGAGAGAGGAACTGACTACTCCAGTC
Source organism: Oncorhynchus mykiss (assembly GCF_013265735.2). Lineage (NCBI taxonomy): Eukaryota > Metazoa > Chordata > Actinopteri > Salmoniformes > Salmonidae > Oncorhynchus > Oncorhynchus mykiss. The sequence continues at coordinate 76,435,996 of NC_048573.1, forward strand.
CTTGGTTTCCACTGAGATGAGAGAGAGAGAGGAACTGACTACTCCAGTCCTTGGATTCCACTAAGAGGAGAGAGAGAGAGGAACTGACTACCTCAGTCCTTGGTTTCCACTAAGAGGAGAGATAGAGAAGAACTGACTACTCCAGTCCTTGGATTCCACTAAGAGGAGAGAGAGAGAGAGGAACTGACTACCTCAGTCCTTGGTTTCCACTAAGAGGAGAGAGAGAGGAACTGACTACCTCAGTCCTTGGTTTCCACTAAGAGGAGAGAGAGAGAGGAACTGACTACTCCAGTCCTTGGTTTCCACTAAGAGGAGAGAGAGAGGAACTGACTACCTCAGTCCTTGGTTTCCACTAAGAGGAGAGAGAGAGAGGAACTGACTACCTCAGTCCTTGGTTTCCACTAAGAGGAGAGAGAGAGAGGAAGTGACTACCCCTGTCCTTGGTTTCCACTGAGAGGAGAGAGAGAGAGGAAGTGACTACCTCAGTCCTTGGATTCCACTGAAAGGAGAGAGAGGAACTGACTACCTCAGTCCTTGGTTTCCACTGAGAGGAGAGAGAGGAACTGACTACCTCAGTCCTTGGTTTCCACTGAGAGGAGAGAGAGAGAGGAACTGGCTACTCCAGTCCTTAGTTTCCACTAAGAGGAGAGAGAGAGGAACTGACTACCTCACTTCTTGGTTTCCACTGAGAGGAGAGAGAGAGGAACTGACTACCTCAGTCCTTGGTTTCCACTAAGAGGAGAGAGAGAGAGGAACTGACTACTCCAGTCCTTGGATTCCACCGAGAGGAGGGAGAGAGAGGAACTGACTACTCCAGTCCTTGGATTCCACCGAGAGGAGGGAAAGAGAGAGAGGAACTGACTACTCCAGTCCTCGGATTCCACCGAGAGGAGGGAGAGAGAGGAACTGACTACTCCAGTCCTTGGATTCCACCGAGAGGAGGGAGAGAGAGGAACTGACTACTCCAGGCCTTGGATTCCACTGCAGACAAATGTAATAAGAGCAGGCGGCAGGGAAAAAGCCATGTGACCGACTGGCTGATTACTTGAATCACTTCCCCCCTCCCAGCCAGCCCTTTACACACACATTTCTCCCATTCAAGGGCACTCCCCTTCCCTCCATGCACTAGATAGGGAACAGGATGCACATTAGGACAGAGACAATGTGTGTGGGTGCCATTGAGTAAGGTCTGTTTTATGAGATTAAATTAACAGGTCTTTCTTGTAAAAACATATATTTTTTTTATCTCAATGAGCATATGAAATAAAGATTCAGGATTCAGTTGAGAATAAGAATAATTACTTTATCAAAACTGACTTCTGCTTTATCTCTCTCTTTCCCTCGCTCTCTCTCTTTATTTATTTAACCTTTATTTAACTAGGCAAGTCAGTTAAGAACAAATTCTTATTTTCAATAACGGCCTAGGAACAGTGGGTTTAACTGGTCTAGGAACAGTGGGTTAACTGCCTGTTCAGGGGCAGAACGACAGATTTGTACCTTGTCAGCTCGGGGGTATGAACTTGCAACCTTCCGGTTACTAGTCCAACACTGTAACCACTGGGCTGCCCTGCTGCCCCATATATACAGGTTGGAGAGGGGGACTGTTATATACAGGTTGGAGAGGGGGACTGTTATATAAATGGTTGGAGAGGGGACTGTTATTTACAGGTTGGAGAGGGGACTGTTATATACAGGTTGGAGAGGGGGACTGTTATATAAATGGTTGGAGAGGGGACTGTTATTTACAGGTTGGAGAGGGGACTGTTATATACAGGTTGGAGAGGGGGACTGTTATATATACAGGTTGGAGAGGGGGACTGTTATATACAGGTTGGAGAGGTTGGAGAGGGGACTGTTATATACAGGTTGGAGAGGGGACTGTTATATACAGGTTTGAGAGGTTGGAGAGGGGACTGTTATATATACAGGTTGGAGAGGTTGGACTGTTATATACAGGAAGCTGTCTTCCAATTACCACTGAAGGCTTCGTCCCAAATCACACCCTATTCCCTATATATAGTGCAGGGCCCTGTGCAAAAGTAGTGCACTATATAGACATTTGGACACCATTTGGGAGCCTTAATTAACACTCATACAACAAACAGGTCCTGTGTGTGCCTCAGTTGGTAGAGCATGGCGCTTTGCAACCCCCAGGGTTGTTGGGTTTGTTTCCCACGCCGACCAGTATGAAAATGTATACTCTCACTACTGTACTTTGATCTGGATAAGAGCATCTACTAAATTAGCTGAAATGTCGACCACGCAGCAGCTATACTATCTAGGTCTATACTATCTAGGTCTATACTATCTAGGTCTATACTATCTAGGTCTATACTATCTAGGTCTATACTATCTAGGTTTATACTATCTAGGTCTATACTATCTAGGTCTATACTATCTCTAGGTCTATACTATCTAGGTCTATACTATCTAGATCTATACTATCTAGGTCTATACTATCTAGGTCTATACTATCTAGGTCTATACTATCTCTAGGTCTATACTATCTAGGTCTATACTATCTAGGTCTATACTATCTAGGTCTATACTATCTCTAGGTCTATACTATCTAGGTCTATACTATCTAGGTCTATACTATCTAGGTCTATACTATCTAGGTCTATACTATCTCTAGGTCTATACTATCTAGGTCTATACTATCTAGGTCTATACTATCTAGGTCTATACTATCTAGGTCTATACTATCTAGGTCTATACTATCTAGGTCTATGTTATGGATGTCGAAGATGGCTGAACTTACATTCCGATCCGTTCTCTCCCTGCATTCCAGTCCGCACACACACACCACGGGACAAGAATAGATGAGACGCAATGACAGGACCTAAATGTAGCCCTGAATCCAACCCCTAACCCTTACGCCATTCACTATGGATGGGCATCTAAAAGCCCTTGAGATCCATCAGTGTTATATATATGTAAATATTGAACGAGCAATGTTGGAGCGCCCATAGACGTAGATACAGTAGAATAGAATACAGTATATACATATGAGATGAGTAATGCATAGACATAGATAGAGTAGAATAGAATACAGTATATACATATGAGATGAGTAATACATAGACGTAGATAGAGTAGAATAGAATACAGTATATACATATGAGATGAGTAATACATAGACGTAGATAGAGTAGAATAGAATACAGTATATACATATGAGATGAGTAATACATAGACGTAGATAGAGTAGAATAGAATACAGTATATACATATGAGATGAGTAATACATCATATGTAAACATTGTTAAAGTGACGCAATATTGGCCAGACCAACACTGGACACGAGGGACATTTTAAACCTACAAATTCAAGGTTTACTTTTGTTTCCGATGGTCTGTAACAAAATGTAATGTGCCAATATTGTGTCGATGCCTCCTTGACGTGGCTGCAAGGCTACTGCTAACGTAATGCAACATTTCCACGTTTTCACATAGATTTACAAAATCCCACGTTTTTCGTTTCTGTTTCACACACTTCCATGGAAAAAAATACATACGTTACGGGCCTATAAAAAGTTTGGGAACCACTGCTGTAGACGATTCTGTGCTTCCAACTTTGTGACAACAGTTTGGGGAAGGCCCTTTTCCTGTTTCAGTATGACAATGCCCCCGTGCACAAAGCGAGGTCCATAAAGATATGGTTTGTCGAGATCGGTGTGGAAGAACTTGACTGGCCTGCACAGAGCCCTGACCTCAACCCCATCAAACACCTTCTGTATATTAGAGAGAGAGTGCTAAAGCGGTAGCGCGTCCTTAGTTGATACACTCACTACCGAGTTCCAAACTGCCTCTGGAATCAACGTCAGCACAATAACTGTTCGTCAGTAGCTTCATGAAATGGGTTTCCGTGGCCGAGCAGCAGCACACAAGCCTAACATCACCGTGCGCAATGCCAAGCATCGGCTGGAGTGGTGTAAAGCTCGCTGCCATTGGACTCTTGAGCAGTGGAAACACGGATGCCAGGAGAACAAAAGCTTCTTGCTCGAATGCATATTTACAACCGTAAAGTTTGGTGGAGGAGGAATAATTGTCTAGGGCTGTTTTTCATGGTTCGGGCTCCTTAGTTCCAGTGATGGGAAATCTTATCGCTGCGTCATACGATGACATTCTAGACCAGGTATTACCCCTAGGCTCAAAGCTGTCGGGGGTACTCCAAATAAAAATGTGATTCACATTTTTTATTAAATTCCGCACATTTTCAAACAGTCCATCTATATTTTCCAATGGGACTATACATTTGGGTGAGTTTTTTTCTCTCTCTCACCTGCGTAGCCTCGTTCAGCGTGTAGTGTTCAGCGAAATAACAACACAATGTTAAATACAGGTAGCCTAGTCAGATAATTAACATCCAATCACAATCGTTACTCTCTCGCAGGAATTAGCGGTCCAAATGGAGCCAAACGTAACTGCCGCTCATGTTTGTATCTGTACTGATGGAGCAAAAGCCATGACAGGGAGACATAGAGTGGTAACGCACATGCAAGCAGTTGCTCCCGACACCACTTGGGTACACTGCAGCATCCACCTAGAGGCTCTTGGGTACACTGCAGCATCCACCGAGAGGCTCTTGCTGCCAAGGGAATGCCTGATAGCTTGAAAGACGTTTAGGACACTACAGTGAAAATGGTTAACTTTGTTAAAGCAAGGCCCCATTAACTCTCGTGTATTTTCTGCATTATGCAACGATATGGGCAGCAACCATGTGACGCTTTTACAACATACAGAAGTGCACTGGGGCAAAGTATTGACACATTTCTTTAAATTGAGAGACGAGCTTAAAGTTTTCTTTACTGACCATCGTTTTCACTTGTCTGACCGCTTGCATGATGGCGAGTTTCTCACACGACTGGCCGGTTTCTCGACTGAATGATCTGAACCTAGGATTACAGTTTCTTACACGACTGGCCTGTTTCTCGACTGAATGATCTGAACCTAGGATTACAGTTCCTCCGCAACTACAGTTGAAGTCGGAAGTTTACATACACTTAGGTTGGAGTCAGTTTTTCAACCACTCCACACATTTCTTGTTAACAAACTATAGTTTTGGCAAGTCGGTTAGGACATCTACTTTGAGCATGACACAAGTCCTTTTTCCAACAATTGTTTACAGACAGATTATTTCACTTATAATTCACTGTATCACAATTCCAGTGGGTCAGAAGTTTACATACACTAAGTTGACTGTGCCTTTAATCAGCTTGGAAAATTCCAGAAAATTATGTCATGGCTTTAGAAGCTTCTGATAGGCTAATTGACATCATTTGAGTTAATTGGAGGTGTACTTGTCGATGTCTTTCAAGGCCGACCTTCAAACTCAGTGACTCTTTGCTTGACATCATGTGGAAATCAAAAGAAATCAGCCAAGATCTCAGAAAAGATTGTAGACCTCCACAACTCTGGTTCATCCTTGGGAGGAATTTCCAAATGCCTGAAGGTACCATGTTCATCTGTACAAACAATAGTACGCAAGTATAAACACCATGGGACCACGCAGCCCTCATACCGCTCAGGAAGGAGACGCATTCTGTCTTCTAGAGATGAACGTACTTTGGTGCGAGAAGTGCAAATCAATCCCAGAACAACAGCAAAGGACCTTGTGAAGATGCTGGATGAAACAGGTACAAAAGTATCTATATCCACAGTAAAACAAGTCCCATATCGACATAACCTGAAAGACCGCTTAGTACAGAAGAAGCCTCTGCTTCAAAACCACCATAAAAAAACAGACTACGGTTTGCAACTGCACATGGGGGACAAAGATCGTACTTTTTGGAGAAATGTCCTCTGGTCTGATGAAACAAAAATATAACTGTTTGGCCATAATGACCATCGTTATGTTTGGAGAAAAAGGGGGATGCTTGCAAGCCGAAGAACACCATCCCAACCATGAAGCACGAGGGTGGCAGCATCATGTTGTGGGGGTGTTTTGCTGCAGGAGGGACTGGCGCACTTCACAAAATAGATGGCATCATGAGGTAGGAAAATTATGCGTGGATATATTGAAGCAACATCTCAAGACATCAGTCAGGAAGTTAAAGCTTGGCCGCAAATGGGTCTTCCAAATGGACAATAACCCCAAGCATACTTCAAAAGTTGTGGCAAAATGGCTTGAGGCCAACAAAGTCAAGGTATTGGAGTGGCCATCACAAAGCCCTGACCTCAATCCAATAGAAAATGTGGTGGCAGAACTGAAAAAGCGTGTGCGAGCAAGGAGGCCTACAAACCTGACTCAGTTACACCAGCTCTTTCAGGAGGAATGGGCCAAAATTCACCCAACTTATTGTGGGAAGCTTGTAGAGGCTAAAAAAGTTTGACACAAGTTAAACAATTTTGACACAAGTTAAACAATTCATCACCATTTTCGATGAACAAATAAGGTTTTATATGTAAGATGGTTAAATAAAGAGCAAAATGATTGATTATTATTATATTATTATTTGTGCCCTGGTCCTATAAGAGCTCTTTGTCACTTCCCACGAGCCGGGTTGTGACAAAAACTCACACTCATTCTTGTGTTTAATAAATGTATTGTATAGGGTGTGTGTGGCAGGCTTACAATGATGGCAAAAAACAACATTTGGGAGTGAGCTGACCCTGGTGCTAGAGGGGGTACACAGCTGGAGGTTGAATGTTTTAAGGGGTACGGGCCTATAAAAAGTTTGGGAACCACTGCTGTAGACGATTCTGTGCTTCCAACTTTGTGACAACAGTTTGGGGAAGGCCCTTTTCCTGTTTCAGCATGACAATGCCCCCGTGCACAAAGCGAGGTCCATAAAGATATGGTTTGTCGAGATCGGTGTGGAAGAACTTGACTGGCCTGCACAGAGCCCTGACCTCAACCCCATCAAACACCTTTGAGATTAATTTGAACACCGACTGCGAGCCAGGCTTAATCACCCAACATCAGTGCCCGACCTCGCTCAAATTCTGAGCGACAACGGAGTGATCAAATTAATATCCAGCACCTGTATAAGGGTGTCCATTTGGGGGACAGACCATGCCTAAAGATTTTAAGGTTTATTTAAAAGCCAATCACATTATGTCCTTATGACATACATAGTAATTGAAATGGGTACTGTGATTGTGTTAGGGTTGTAGTGGGCTTAAAAGGGTTTGTTCACTGGCCACCCCTCATAGCCTGGTTCCTCTCTAGGTTTCTAATCTCCACCCGGCACAGCCAGAAGAGGACTGGCCACCCCACATAGCCTGGTTCCTCTCTAGGTTTCTAATCTCCACCCGGCACAGCCAGAAGAGGACTGGCCACCTCTCATAGCCTGGTTCCTCTCTAGGTTTCTAATCTCCACCCGGCACAGCCAGAAGAGGACTGGCCACCCCACATAGCCTGGTTCCTCTCTAGGTTTCTAATCTCCACCCGGCACAGCCAGAAGAGGACTGGCCACCCCACATAGCCTGGTTCCTCTCTAGGTTTCTAATCTCCACCCGGCACAGCCAGAAGAGGACTGGCCACCTCTCATAGCCTGGTTCCTCTCTAGGTTTTTTCCTACATTCTGGCCTTTCTAGTTTTTCCTAGCCACCGTGCTTCTACACCTGCATTGCTTGCTGTTTGGGGGTTTTAGGCTGGGTTTCTGTACAGCACGTTGAGATATCAGCTGATGTAAGAAGGGCTTTATCAATGAATTGGATTGAAATTTGATCGATGCGTAGTTGTTGTGAAGCTTCCTGTTGCCCTTCTGTAGAGCAGTGACAGCAAATCAGATGTATTTGGCAGGCACGGTCACAGCTTATGGCAGATTCAATTCTGTGTGTGGGAGTGTGTGTGTGGGGGTTGTGTGTGTGTGTGTGTGGGGGGGGGGGGGGTTGTGTGTGTGGGTTGTGTGTGTGTGTGTGTGTGTGTGTGGGGGGGGGGTTGTGTGTGTGTGTGTGTGGGTTGTGTGTGTGTGTGGGTTGTGTGTGTGTGGGTTGTGTGTGTGTGTGGGTTGTGTGTGTGTGTGGGTTGTGTGTGTGTGTGGGTTGTGTGTGTGTAGGTTGTGTGTGTGTGTGGGTTGTGTGTGTGTGTGTGTGGGGGGGGGGTTGTGTGTGTGTGTGTGTGTGTGTGTGTGTGTGTGTGTGTGTGTGGGTTGTGTGTGTGTGTGTGTGGGGGGGGGGGTTGTGTGTGTGTGTGTGTGTGTGTGTGTGTGGGTTGTGTGTGTGTGTGTGTGGGGGGGGGTTGTGTGTGTGTGTGTGTGTGTGGGTGTGTGTGTGGGGGGGTTGTGTGTGTGTGTGTGGGGGGGGGGTTGTGTTGTGTGTGTGTTTGTTTGTTACCATTTGTGTTAGTTTATATTAGTGTCTACAGTACAATAGGCTATGTGTGTGTGAGTGTGTTCGTCTCTCTGTGTTTGTCTTAATCTTAGCATGGTGTTGCGTGTTCCGTTGTCGTATTGTGTGTGTGTGTGTGTGGTGACAGTGGGCAGATGGCGCTCTGTCTGGGGAAATCAGAGGGTAAATCTCTCCATTTAGTGGCCGTAGAGAGAGTCAGGGCTGGAGGGATGGAGGGGAGAGCTGCTCACACACCACCCCCAGCAGGGTGACCTGACACGGGCCAAGGAGAGGGAGGAGGGCGGGAGGGGAGAGCTGCTCACACAGCACCCCCAGCAGGGTGACCTGACACGGGCCAAGGAGAGGGAGGAGGAGGAGAAGCCCTATAATTCCTATCTATGACAGCCACACACACACGTCTCTCTCTCTCTCACTCTCACACACACACACACACACACACACACACACACACACACACACACACACACACACACACACAAAGCTTGTCGTACAGTATTTTGATATTGGATGTTATATATCAGAATGTCATAAATCAGGGTACCCCCCCCAATCTGTTAATTATCTGAGATGTGTTCTGTCGCTGTCACCTGTCTGTGGGAAATGTCGTGCCATCGAAATGACTATCAAGAAACAGCTAATTAATAAGCATCATTTTCAATTGTAGCACGATTGAAATCTTGCTCGCCAATGAGACCTATATTTCATCTAGAACAATAGTGGCATGATGGAGCAGCATGTCTGTCTAACGGGAGTTGTGTTCTGACCGCAGAGAACCAAACTGATATACTGTACCTCAAATGTGTTGTCAAGGAAACAGAGATAGACGAAGGGAGGATTTCAGAGTGAGATAGATAGACGAAGGGAGGATTTCAGAGTGAGATAGATAGACGAAGGGAGGATGTCAGAGTGAGATAGATGGAGGGAGGATGTCAGAGTGAGATAGATAGACGAAGGGAGGATGTCAGAGTGATATAGATGGAGGGAGGATTTCAGAGTGAGATAGATGGAGGGAGGATTTCAGAGTGAGATAGATGGAGGGAGGATTTCAGAGTGAGTTAGATAGATGAAGGGAGGATTTCAGAGTGAGATAGATGAAGGGAGGATTTCAGAGTGAGATAGATGAAGGGAGGATTTCAGAGTGAGATAGATAGATGAAGGGAGGATTTCAGAGTGAGATAGATGAAGGGAGGATTTCAGAGTGAGATAGATGGAGGGAGGATTTCAGAGTGAGATAGATGGAGGGAGGATTTCAGAGTGAGTTAGATAGATGAAGGGAGGATTTCAGAGTGAGATAGATGCAGGGAGGATTTCAGAGTGAGATAGATGGAGGGAGGATTTCAGAGTGAGATAGATGGAGGAAGGATGTCAGAGTGAGATAGATGGAGGGTGGATTTCAGAGTGAGATAGACAGAGGGAGGATTTCAGAGTGAGATAGACGAAGGGAGGATTTTAGAGTGAGATAGATGAAGGGAGGATTTCAGAGTGAGATAGATGGAAGAAGGATGTCAGAGTGAGATAGATGGAGGGAGGATTTCTGAGTGAGATAGATAGAAGGAGGGAGGATGTCAGAGTGAGATAGATGGAGGGAGGATGTCAGAGTGAGATAGATGGAGGGAGGATTTCAGAGTGAGATAGATGGAGGGAGGATGTCAGAGTGAGATAGATGGAGGGAGAGACCGGAGGGGTGTGAGAGAGGAAAGGATGAAAGGGAAGGAGGCTCTGCTGAGGCTGGGGTCATATCCCATCTAAAACGGGGCTGACAATACGATGCTGCGCTCTGGCGCTCTGTGTCACAGCAGCGGAGAAGAGAGAGAGGGGTGGGGGGGCCACACAGGAGAGGAGAGAGAGAGAGGGGTGGGGGGGCCACACAGGAGAGGAGAGAGAGGGGTGGGGGGGCCACACAGGAGAGGAGAGAGAGGGGTGGGGGGGCCACACAGGAGAGGAGAGAGAGGGGTGGGGGGGCCACACAGCAGCGGAGAGGAGAGAGGGGGGTGGGGGGGCCACACAGGAGAGGAGAGAGAGGGGTGGGGGGGCCACACAGCAGCGGAGAGGAGAGAGGGGGGTGGGGGGGCCACACAGGAGAGGAGAGAGAGGGGTGGGGGGGCCACACAGCAGCGGAGAGGAGAGAGGGGGGTGGGGGGGCCACACAGGAGAGGAGAGAGAGGGATGGGGGGGCCACACAGCAGCGGAGAGGAGAGAGAGGGGTGGGGGGGCCACACAGGAGAGGAGAGAGAGAGGGGTGGGGGAGCCACACAGCAGAGGAGAGAGAGAGAGAGAGAGGGGTGGGGGAGCCACACAGCAGAGGACAGAGAGAGAGAGGGGTGGGGAGCCACACAGCAGAGGAGAGAGAGAGAGAGAGGGGTGGGGGGCCACACAGCAGAGGAGAGAGAGAGAGAGAGGGGTGGGGGAGCCACACAGCAGAGGAGAGAGAGAGAGAGGGGTGGGGAGCCACACAGCAGAGGAGAGAGAGAGAGAGAGGGGTGGGGGAGCCACACAGCAGAGGAGAGAGAGAGAGAGGGGTGGGGAGCCACACAGCAGAGGAGAGAGAGAGAGAGAGGGGTGGGGGGCCACACAGCAGAGGAGAGAGAGAGAGAGAGGGGTGGGGGGGCCACACAGCAGAGGAGAGGAGAGAGAGAGAGGGGTGGGGGAGCCACACAGCAGAGGAGAGAGAGAGAGAGAGAGAGAGAGAGAGAGAGAGAGAGAGAGAGAGAGAGAGAGAGAGGGGTGGGGGAGCCACACAGCAGCGCAATATCTTAGTTTATTATCCGTTGAGATTTTTTTATAATTTTTTTTTTGTACAATTGCCTTCATTGATGGAGTTTCATGCGCCACATTTGTAACACTATAGATTAGAAAGGCTGTCGTGTCGTTTTACGAGTACCCTTGTCGCCAAGAGGAAAAATCTTTCGGGT